>NC_092121.1:16108773-16338268 GCF_045679555.1 Salvelinus alpinus
TTCTAAATTTCTTGAATGGGGCATGCTTATTTAAGATGGTGAGGAAGGCATTTAAAAATTTTTAAAAATAACCAGGCATCCTCTACTGACAGGATGAGATCAATACCCTTCCAGGATACCCCGGCCAGGTCGATTAGAAAGGCCTGCTCGCTGAAGTGTTTCAGGGAGCGTTTGACAGTGATGAGTGGAGGTCGTTTGACCGCTGACCCATTACGGATGCATGCAATGACGCAGTGATCGTTGAGATCTTGGTTGAAAACAGCAGAGGTGTATTTAGAGGGCAAGTGTGTTTACGGCTTTGGGGTGGTACCTGGTAGGTTCATTGATACATTTGTGTGAGATTGAGGGCATCAAGCTTAGATTGTAGGATGGCTGGGGTGTTGAGCATGTTCCAGTTTAGGTCGCCTAGCAGCACGAGCTCTGAAGATAGATCGGGGGCAATCAGTTCACATATGGTGTCCAGAGCACAGCTGGGGGCAGAGGGTGGTCTATAGCAGGCGGCAACGGTGAGAGACTTGTTTTTAGAGAGGTGGATTTTTAAAAGTAGAAGTTCAAATTGCTTGGGTACAGACCTGGATTGTAGAACAGAACTCTGCAGGCTATCTTTGCGGTAGATTGCAACACCGCCCCCTTTGGCCGTTCTATCTTGTCTGTAGTTAGGAATGGAGATTTCAGAATTTTTAGTGGTCTTCCTAAGCCAGGATTCAGACACGGCTAGAACATCCGGGTTGGCAGAGTGTGCTAAAGCAGTGAATAAAACAAACTTAGGGAGGAGGCTTCTAATGTTAACATGCATGGAACCAAGGCTATTACGGTTACAGAAGTCAGAGAGTGCCTGGGGAATAGGTGTGGAGCTAGGAACTACAGGGCCTGGATTCACCTCTATATCACCATAGGAACAGAGGAGGAGTAGGATAAGGGTACGGCTAAAAGCTATGAGAATTGGTCATCTAGAACGTCCAGAACAGAGAGTAAAAGAAGGTTACTGGGGGCGATAAAATAGCTTCAAGGTATAATGTACAGACAAAGGTATGGTAGGATGTGAATAGAGTGGAGGTAAACCTAGGTATTGAGTGATGATGAGAGAGATATTGTCTCTAGAAATATAATTGAAACCAGGTGATGTCATCGCATGTGTGGGTGGTGGAACTGAAAGGTTGGATAAGGTATAATGAGCAGGGCTAGAGGCTCTACAGTGAAATAAGCAAATAAACACTAACCAGAACAGCAATGGACAAGGCATATTGACATTAAGGAGAGGCATGCTTAGTCGAGTGATCATAAGGGTCCAGTGAGTAGTGAGGTTGGTTGGGGTCACGGCGATTCAGACAGCTAGCCGGGCCATCGGTAGCAAGCCAGCATAGGATGGAGGTCTGTTTTTAGCCACCTCGTGCGTTTCCGACGGTAGATTAGTGGGGTTCCGTGTGGTAGAGGGGATCAATCCAATTGGCAAAATAGAAAAATTGTCCGATAGACCTATTCAGATAGCAGCCGATAAGACAGCTAACGATTAGCGGGCCGCAGATGGGCGTTCAGGTAATGTCGCGACAGAGGGGCCAGTTGGATAACTCCCTCGGGCAGATAACGTCGGTAGTTCAGTCGTGAAGGCCCGGTGGGGCTCCGCATCGGCAGTAAAACGGGTCCGGATAGGTGATTGTAGACCAGGAGTGGCTGATGGAACTCTTCAGCTGGCTAGCTCCGGAATAATTGATGTTTGCTCCGGGATCGACGTAAGCCAATAGTCACACGGATAGCAGCTAGCTAGCTGCGAGATCCAGGTGTAAATGTCCAGAGCTTGCGGTTGAAATCCGGGGATATGGGGAGAGAAATAGATCCGGTATGTTCTGGTCTGAGTCGTGTTGTACAAAACTGGCGATAGCTTTTCGAGCTAGATAGCTGATGACCACAAACCGTGGTTAGCTGAATACTAACGTTAGCCAGTAAACTGGCTAGCTTCTATTGTGGATTTCAGATTTGAGGTAAATAATACTTCTTCTTTTTTAAATTGGTGAGGTGGGTTGCAGGAGAGTGTTTTGAAGTTGAGTTTTTGGAAAAGAAAATATATAAAAGATATGCGAAGAAAGATGTAAATGTATATATACACGGGACAAGACGAGGACAAAGGACGTCTGACTGCTATGCCATCTTGGATATAACCTTTAAAGATGATGTGTATTAAAAATCTTTGTCCTATCTTAATGTTAACATACTTTACTAACCTTTTGTTTGGGAGCTTTGATGCAGCCATCGTCTTCTTATGGTGCAACCAGGAAGTAAACAGCTCTGGTCATGTGACAATTTACACGAAACATGTGACACTACACATCTTTCGTTGAGACCCTTTATTATTTCAATATTTGATGGAAATGTATTGATACATCATTAAGTAAAATTGTCTGAGCCTTATAACTGAAAGTTTTTTTGCGGTCACTATTGTGACTAATGGGATTAAATAGGTTTAGGGTGGTAGGTTACCGTGGTAACGTGGCTACTCAAGTCTTGTCATGTGTGTCTGTGAGAGATTTGGGATTTGATTAGGGTGCCTGTTTACTATCAGTTGAAGCAGCAGACTTAAACTAACGTCGAAAAAAAATGTAAATAGCCAAGAAAGATGAGGACAAAGTCTCACTTTGTAGACTTTCAAGTAAATTAGACCGATTTTATGTCTGTGCGCAGTGGCTTCAGCGCTTCACTCAGTGCGCACAGCTCTGCTGCCAGTCACTGTTGCTGCGGGAGGTGGGATATATAGGATTTGTATCTTGTATCCTGTTTTTCAGTACATCAAATGTGAATCATCTTTCAGATAATTCATTGACAGTTGTGTGTGTTATGGTCTTTGTTGCATGGCTTCTTATCCACAGAGGGCCAGTGTGGGTTCAGGTTTGTGTTCTAACCAAGCAATAACATACATGATTCAACTAATCATGTCTTGATTGAAGTCTATGATTAGTTGAATCGGGTGTGTACTGGTCGGCAAGAACAAAAAACTAAGTCTATTGATCTCTGTGGATATGACATCCCCCCCCTGTTATGAGTGCTACTTTCATGATGAATAATAATGATCAGTTTATTTTTATTTATTTGGGGGAGATTATATTAATCTAAATAAAATTGATTATTTAAGAGGTGTGCTTATTTGGAACAACCATGGGCTTAAAGGGTACCCTCTGTAAACTCTGTACCCATTAAGCTTAGTCGGAACTTTTCACACATTCTATCAAATATTTTTGTCTTCTTAAAACATGTAAGTAAAGTTATCAAACTTTGTTTGAGAGGTCTTTCATTTTATATTAAAATAAATTAAAAAATTTGAGCAGTAAATGTTACAAATGTCTAAACTCCTACTGAGCACCCCACCGTACTGACAAATTCTCTAAAATGACTTTTGGGGGGGGGATTATGGTAGAGAAAATAACATTAAATTCTCTGGCAACAGCTCTGTTGTACATTCCTGCAGTCCGCTTGCCAATTGCACATTCCCTTAACTTGAGACATCTGTGGCATTGTTGTGTGACTAAACTGCACATTTTAGAGTGGCCATTTATTGTCCCCCAGCACAAGGTGCACCTGTGTAATGATAATGATGTTTAATCAGCTTCTTGTTATGTCACAACTGTCAGGTGGATGGATTATCTTGGCAAAGTAGAAATGCTCACTAACAGGGATGTCAACAAATTTGTGCACAACATTTGAGAGAAATACACCTTTTGTGCGTTTGGAATATGTCCTGGATCTTTTATTTCAGCTCAGTAGGACCAACACTTTACATGTTGCGTTTGATTTTGTTCAGTATAGATTTTGATGGTACACTTACCCTATTTGTGCAGTATCCTTTTGCAACCACGCCAGGTTTTCAATCACTGCAGGTGACCATTGCTCCGGCGGCATCTGTGTCTCTCTGCCGCTTGGGAAAGCCTGGTTCTTTAACATGGCCCTAGTGATATTGGGGACTGGCTGTGGTGCTCCCACTACTGGTTATCACTCTCTGCATTAGACCATCCATTCCCTTGATCTGTCTTTGTCTATGCCACCAATTACTCCTGTCCAATTGGCGTACGTGATCCACCCTGGGTAGGCACCTCCTTTGGAGATTGTTAACCCTGCCTCCAATTTATTACCCACCAGTGTCAGAGACACGTTGTGTTTCTCAAACCCCATTTTGCGATATACTCCAAATACCCTCCAACAGAACACCTCTCAAGTGGTGCTTTGGGCTCCCACGGCTTCGGCTGTTGGTAGGAGAGGGGCCTCCCACTGGTTCGTTTGGGTCTCCTCCATCACTGGATAACTGTGCCCCTGCACCTCGCTGCACGTGGGGTGTCTCCCTGAGTGATCCTGCCAGTAGCATATTCCTCTCAAAGATTAAGACATGCCAGGCTTAGTACACACAGCCGGTACAGTGAAACTGCCAATGGCTCATTTAAATCAGTTCCTTTGATCGCTCCAACGTTACTTGGATAACTGTTCTACAGCTAATACATGCCAACGAGTGCTGACCGTTGGGGATGTGTGTATTTATCAGACCTAAAATCCATGCAGGTACTCTAAGGCTTTTAGTGACTCTATAACCTCGACCGGTGGCGTGCCCTTCGTGGCGCTGACATCTAATTTGATTGTGTGCCCTATCAATTTCCGATGGTACTTTCTGTGCATACCATGGTGATCATGGGTAACGTGGAATCAGAGTTAGATTCCGGCTCGGAGCCTAAGAAACGGCTTCCACATCCAAGGAAGGAAACAGGCTCACAAATTACCCACTCCCGACTCGGGGAGCTAGTGATGAAAAATAGCAGTGCAGGACTTTTTCGAGATCCTGTAATTTGTTATGAGTACATTTTAAATACTTTAATGAGGATCCGTTACTGATGTTTAGAAGTTGCATTTTAGAGCGGTCAGAAACTTCATAGTTTCATTAATTACTTTTTAACCGTAACATTGTTGTTGTGTATTGTCCATCGGTGGGACGTCATGTTCTATAGAGTTACACCAATAAAAATTTTATTTAAAAACTAAGTAACTGATAATTAGAAAAAATAATTTTCTTATGTATTTGAGAATCATTAAACCGTCATATTAGTATTACTTATGTCACACCAGAGGACAAACTCAAGGCACTAATGCATGAAATGTTTCATTAAATTGGATACAAATTTAAAATAAAAAGTGGCCACAGAACATTTTGAATTGTTTAGATATACGCTTTTGCAACTATCTTTTTTTACTTTCAATTTTGAATAAATAATTTGTTCACTTTTGTTTTGGCCCTATGGCAACTACCCACATGCAATACAGTAGCTTCAGCCAACGCTAGATGTTAATGTGCCTCTGCATTTCATCTCCCGGTATGTATTCACAGACCAGACCATGAAATATGGAACTTTTGGACCATCCTTATAGTAGAAGTGGTATAAGTAATAACACATTTGGGAGCCTGCTATAGTGAGTCAAAATAGCTTTAGATTGCTTTTCCATAGTGGCATTTATATCTGTGTGTGCGTGTGCGTGTGCGTGTGTGTGTGTGTGTGTGTGTGTGTGTGTGTGAGAGAGAGAGAGACAGACGCAACCAGTCTGGCTCCACATGGCCTGGCTGCTCTTTCCGTGCCTGCTTTAATTGCTCTGCCGGCACCTTTATCAGACAGGGAGCTGTAGGCGGGGGCCGGCCGATAGAGGGCACAAATGCAAAGAGGATTAGGTCTTGGTAATTTTATTATTGATTTTCACTTTCATGCAAAGGAGCCAAGATGTCATCTCTCTGGCTGCTCTGGTTAATAATTAACCGGAGAGAGCGCTTTCTCTCTCTCGCTCTCTCTTTGCCCCCTGCTGCTACAGCTGCCATTGGCCCAGCCAGGGCTGCTATCACAGACCTTGCTGGGAGTGAGACAGGCTCTGCTTCAACAGCACAGCACGCAATCCCCACTCCTCAACTCCTGTGCCCTCACTGTACACAATGCCCACGGTTCTGGTTCTCCTACCTGCAGTATTAATCGGTTGACTGGGGCAGAGGCTTTATCTGAAATACTGTATAATCTCTTAGGACTGTAACAGTGGGAGATGACCATGTGTCGTCCCTGATTGTGAGGGAGCAGATGTCTGTTTGCCTCATGCTGGTCCGGCTGTGTTCTCTCCCCTGACCCTGTGTGTGTGTGTGTGTGTGTGTGTGTGTGTGTGTGTGTGTGTGTGTGTGTGTGTGTGTGTGTGTGTGTGTGTGTGTGTGTGTGTGTGTGTGTGTGTGTGTGTGTGTGTGTGTGTGTGTGTGTGTGTGTGTGGTGCTGTCCCTCCCTCCAGGTGGTTCTTTGGCAAGATCCCCCGTGCCAAGGCAGAGGAGATGTTGAACAAACAGAGGCAAGACGGGGCCTTCCTCATCCGAGAGAGTGAGAGTGCGCCAGGGGACTTCTCCCTCTCTGTCAAGTAAATGAACACACACACGAAAGGTTTAGAAGCCCTGTTCTACATATGTTGGGGCGAGGGACTGCTCTGCGCACCGTACAATGTATTGGATAACAGACACAAACATTTGCTATGTTTCTCTTCTTTCTCTTCCTGTGTTTAAATACACTACAGCACTAGCAGCTTTCTTTTTTACCCAGTGTTCTGTGCTGCCCCCTGGTGTCTATGAGCATTAACTCCAGCTCACTGACAGTCATTTTACAGCAGGATTTCAGCTCTCTCTTTCCAGCTTGCACAATACTGACGCAAACTCTTTGATTTCCCAAGTCTGTTTCCACTCTGCTTTACTTAAAAAGGCTCAATTCAGCAGCCCTCACTGTCATGTTGCTGTAGTGTCTGTCTATGTAAATTAGATAGACAATTCAAGATAATTAAAGTGATCACTATGTGACTCCAGCTGTCTATTGCCCTCTGAGTACAGAACAAGGAGTTTGTCTTAGTAGAGACTAATCCCCCTGATGGCTGTGGAAGAGGCTGGTTTATCTCTGTCTGCAGCGTTACCATCCATGGGGTCATGACCTGTGTTCACACTGTTATAGAGACAGTCTGTCTTCCTAATGTGTTGCTAAGAGAACATGTCCACATGTATTTCCTTTGGCCGTTGGGATCTCTTTTCTCTGTTCTGTTTCAGCAGTTCTTTTTCTGTTGTCTGTCTGCTGCTGGCCAGCTACCCATGGTTCTCTTCCTCTGTCCCCCGTCTCCTCAGGTTTGGAAATGACGTTCAGCACTTCAAAGTCCTGCGTGATGGGGCAGGAAAGTACTTCCTGTGGGTGGTGAAGTTCAACTCGCTTAACGAGCTGGTGGACTACCACCGCTCCACCTCTGTATCCCGCAACCAGCAGATCTTCCTGCGTGACATTGAGCAGGTCCACCAGGTGAGCACACATCCCTCTTAACCTTAATCTCAGGCTGTTTACCAGTGTGGCTTTGTAGGAGACTTAATGGTCACAACAACAAACTAGGTTATTAGTGTAAAATAATAGCTTTGAGGGAGACCGATTGGCCCCAGAGTTGCTGACTCAATCCCTCATCCTGCCGGCCTAACCTTTGGATGTCAAGGCATTGGCTCAGTTCACCAACGAGTCACGGTTGGTTCAGAAAACACAACCAGGGAAGAACCGAGGCTTTATCCTTTTGAAAGACTGTGTTAACATGTCTGGGACTCATGGATTTGTTTTGCTCTCTTTCTCTCTCCCGGCCCACAGAATCCCACATATGTACAGGCGCTCTTTGACTTTGACCCCCAGGAGGATGGCGAGCTGGGCTTCCGACGCGGAGACTTCATCCAGGTCCTGGACAACTCTGACCCTAACTGGTGGAAGGGAGGATGCCACGGGCTGACGGGCATGTTCCCCCGCAACTACGTCACACCAGTCAACCGGAACATGTAAACAAACACACAAACATCAACAACCACCCCATACCCCCCCCGTCAACCCATCAAGAAGACATCAGGAACAGAGAGGGAGAATGCAACAAGGAATGAAAAATAGAGGATTAGTTCTGTCGACGGCATCACCTTGTCGGTGGCAGCTGAGCAAAGCCAACTTTTAACACTGAGAATGTTCGCCTCTATAGTGAACGCTTCAGTCAGAACTGAACTGTCATTGAGGAAAAAACACAGAGAAACTAAGCATAGTGCACCAAAAGTGAAGATAATGAGAATGATTCTATACCTAGACTCCCACAGCTGCTTCTGTCCTCTACTTCTTCACATTCTGTGTTTCTTTTCCTTTTTTGCTGCATGTTTTAATCACCTAAATGAAATACCAATCAATCCTAACGCTGTTTTAAATAAAAACACATGTACAAATATTTTAAAAAATTATTGAAAAAATACAGATGTTTTCTGCAGAAAGTTACCAAGTCCAAGATCATTGGCATGTGAGCATTGTACATCAGCCCAGGGCTGTATAAATAAATCACCTACAGTATAGAGAGAATCCATTTTTAAAGAATATATATTTGTATGTGTTTTACCAGTCATCACAAATTGTATTGTTTTTTTCCATTTGTAAATTATGTTAAAAAATGTTAGTCTGGAATAGTAGCTCTGGGATAAACTGAATTATCAGTATAATTTTTCCTGGATTATTTGAGGGCTCCCAGTTAAAATGGCATGATATTTAAAACATGAAATAATTTCCTTGTCTAATAAATGAGAGAATAATCTGTTATTTCTAACAAAACCAATCGTGTCAGGAAGCTAACGCCGGGCAGCGAGTAGAGCCATGTATGCTGCATGAGCTGTTGTATTATGATACCCTGTAAAAGGCCAGCCACCTTTTGAAGCCAATGTATTTATTGCAGCCATTTTACTCTTGGGCCGTGAATGTAGCTGACTGAGTCCATAGACATTGACATGAGGGAAGCAAGGTCGGAGAACTGAACTACACAACTGCAAGGGATTTCTGAGAAGTGCTAAATTAGTAATGGTGTCAATATAAAATTATATAGAGAGATGTATGAAAAATATGCATCAAACACACACGCGCATACATTAACAATCCCCTCCTTGTTAGACTCACACATGACAAGTAGGTGAGTTGGATAATCACATCATGGCGTGATAAACAGTTTTGAGAAAATTGTGTCTTTTATGCTAAAAGTTGAGAGATCAGCTTGACCAATGTTGTTTTTCTCTCTGTCTGTGGTGTGTCAAGCACTTTTTATGTTAAGCATTTGATTTCTGGTCTGGTGTGTTTTTTTTCTGTGTGTGTTTTGTTTCTTTGTTCTCTCTGGATAGTGCCTTTCTCTCTGGTGTTTCAGTGTCTCCGACCTGCTGCTTTGAGCCCCTTTGTGGGGCCCGTCAATCCTGCAGTGAGAAACCATGTACATAATCCAACCTGTCCCATCAACCCCACATCTCTCTCCCTCATTGTGCCCTTCTTTTATGGAACTTTTCTTATTTAAGTGTATCTTGCCTTCTCTTCCCTATTGATACTGTTTTTTTGCCTCTTTTTATTTTTTTTATTTAATTTTTAAATAAAAATGCAATTCTACAAATAAACAAAGAGATACCATGTGGTGTGGTCCATAGATGGTCACATACAGTTATTTTTTTCATCTTGTGATTCAACAAACCTTTTGATAGCTAAATTCATCTGTCTAAAAATGTATAGAAATGAATAGCCCATTACCTAGCTTTGCATCTGACAACCTGTAGGGGCTGGGACATGCAGTGTTCAGCCATGAATCACAAATAAATACCTATATTGACACATCAGGCTCCCCTACGTGTCCAATGCCAAGTTCCTGTCCCTCTGGGTGCCATGAACAAGCTTCATTTGAAGAGGAAGCTGATGGCTTGGCGTCTTTAAGCACAGCCTTCGGTACTAGGGGTGGCTGCCCGGTGAAAATGTACACATTGCATTACCCTTGTTCTGTTGGACTGTCTGCTTTTGTGTTCTGTTATTTTTAGCCCTTAAACACGTCCAACCAATCTGGCCACTTTCTGACTATGTTGCGTCACATGCAGGCAGCCTTTCCACTGACGGACACTTTAACAAAACAGCGGACTGGGAACATTAAGTGCTCAGTCCATGGAATTCATTGTAGTCCATCCTCAGTCCATGGAATTCATTGTAGTCCATCCTCAGTCCAAGGAATTCATTGTAGTCTGAGGATGTCATGTACTGTAAGAAGTCTCATCAGGTCTGGAGTCTAGAGACATGTAAGTGAGCAGCATAAATATAAACAGCCATATTTGATGACGTCCCGGATAGCCAGGGAACTTCACAAGCATTTACCAAAACCTGTCTTCTCCAAAAATGTGTCAGACAATTTCCCAGGGTCCCTATCTCCCACCATTTGAGGATCAATTAAATTATCAATTGTCTGTCAAATTTTCCACTAAGGGACTTGCTGGCTTTGAAAACATGGAAACACATTATTTTTTATAGATCTTGATGCAATTCACTGCGTGTTATTGCATGATTGTGTTTACATAAATTAGTAATTGTTTGCAAAGATGCAACGTACAGTTTATCTCTCTGCTTAGCTTGGTGTGTGTGCGCGTCAGTTTATCCATTCGGAGGTGTGGGTGTGTGTGCAGAGAAATACATATTTGTATTCTCCTTCAGACATCTAGAGACATTGACACACACAGTGAAATAACACTGAACTTCCCATGTCATACTTCCTGGGGCCTATTTCATTTGTGGAAATACGTGTTGGGCCTATGTTTTTGACACCACTGGAGCATCTTTTTTACTGTGTTCAATGTAGGGGTTTGGTAGGTGGAGGGACTGATTGGATGCTCAGGTTAAACTACAGAAGTAATACACTACACAAGCCTCAATTGTAGTATGGAGATTAAATTAAACCTGAGGGCCCTGGGCACCAAACATTTTCCAACATCCCTGACTCCTGTTCAGAGGATCAAGACAATAGATTCACATTGCTGTCGTCTCTTGGATTAAAAGTCAAAAGGTAGTGAGTAAGTTAAACACCCATGTGGGAGGCATCCTATCACTCACCCTGGGCCACACCAGTTCATGATCCACTATTGGAAGGTAGTATTCGAAGGCAAAACCTTCTAGATCTTCCCACTGCTATTATTTATGCTGTCATCATATTCAAATAGGAATAAACTGATGTTTACACCACTGATGTTCACCCGTTTACTGAACCTCATGCAAATAGTCTGTGAAATGCAAGCATTGGATTCTTTGTACTCCAGTCACCCCGTTACTTATCAGACTGAGATATCTCAATGGTGTACTTTTACACTACCACCATGACACTGTCAAAATGTCTCACTACAACCCAGACTGTCAGATCAACCATGCCAAAACATGTTTGTTCTACAATGCCTTTAATGGGTAGTTGCCAATATGAAAACTAATCTGTTGTACCCACTACATTACATCAAATACAGACGAAATTAAAAGGTCTGTGGTAAAGATGATCATCCTTGTATGACTGCAATCCCTGCCTGAAGACAGACATGTTTATTCTGGTATACATAGTGCATTATCGCCACCTCCTGGCAGCTATCATCATCTGAAATTAATTTGTTTTCCTCATGCCACCATTCGGTTCGACCACTGCATAGCGCTATAATAATGTTAATATTTTCCCCGTTTTCAATTTATTAGATATAAAAGTATGCATATGTCAATGTTTTCAAAGCTTCTTTTAAAAAATAACGTTAAAATACATTTTGTAAAAGTGCATCACTACGATAATGAGGTGTAGTTTTTGCGTCCTTATATGTCCGTTGCGAGAATCATTCGAGATTAATTAGTAAATGCTGCCTTTTCCTGTATGAACGAACTGCATTTGTACTCCAATTATGACCAGACCACAAGACTGGACAGTGTACTGTATTGGCTTTTAGCAGCAACCTACAAAAAAATTGACCGTTGTCGGCAGGATTCGAACCTGCGCGGGAAGATCCCAATGGATTTCTAGTCCATCGCCTTAACCACTCGGCCACGACAACTTGCTAATAAACTTTAAAAAAATGTTTGTAATCTATATAACAACTCGTAACAAGTTCTTGTTGAAAGTGTTACAATGAAATGTAGTTTCCGCTTAATAATTTGTATCGTAATGTAATTTATTTGATAGTAATGTTTTTAAGAAAGTGGTATGAGGTTGTCGTGGCCGAGTGGTTAAGGCGATGGACTAGAAATCCATTGAGATCTTCCCGCGCAGGTTCGAATCCTGCCGACAACGAACCGTTTCTTGTATATTGCTGCTAAAAGCAACATCGGCCGTAACGTGACGATGAGGAAATGTCCACTTTTGGAGACATTGTAACACATACATACAGTAACGTTACAATCAATGATGTATATACATGGTGTTATGATCTATATTGTTATATAGAGTACCAGTCAAAAGTGGACACACCTACTAATTCAAGGATTTTTCATAATTTTTTTACTATTTTCTACATTGTAGAATAATAGTGAACACATCAAAACTATGAAATAACACACATGTAAACATGTAATAACCCCAAAATTTGTTCAACAAATCTAAATATATTTCTTATTTGAGATTCTTCAAAATAGCCACCCTTTGCCTCCTTGATGACAGCTTTGCACACTCTTGGCGTTCTCTCAACCAGCTTCTTGAGGAATGCTTTTCCAACAATCTTGAAGTTCCCACATATGCTGAGCACTTGTTAGCTGCTTTTCCTTGTCTCTGCAGTCCAACTCATCCCAAACCATCTCAATTGGGTTGAGGTCGGGTTATAGTGGAGGCCAGGTGATCTGATGCAGCACTCTCACTCTTGGTCAAATAGCCCTTACACAGCCTGGAGGTGTGTTTTGGGTCATTGTCCTGTTGAAAAACAAATGATAGTCCCACTAAGCGCAAACCAGATGGGATGGCGTATCGCTGCAGAATGCTGTGGTAGACATGCTGGTTAAGTGTGCCTTGAATGCTAAATAAATCACAGACAGTATCATCAGCAAAGCACCCCAACACCATCATACCCCTTCCTCAATGCTTCACAGTGGGAACTACACATGCGGAGATCATCCGTTCACATATTCTGAATCTCACAAAGACACGGCGGTTGGAACCAAAAATCTCAAATTTGGTCTGATCAGACCAAAGGACAGGTTTCCACCAGTCTAATGTCCAATGCTTGTGTTTCTTTGTCCAAGCAAGTTTCTTATTATTATTGGTGTCCTTAAGTAGTGCTGTCTTTGCAACAATTCGACAATGAAGGCCAGTTGATGCTGAGATGTGTCTGTTACTTGAACTCTGTGAAGCATTTATTTGAGCTGTAATTTCTGAGGCTGGTAACTCAAATGAACTTATCCTCTGCAGCAGAGGTAACTCTGGGTCTTCCTTTCCTGTGGCAGTCCTCATGAGAGCCAGTTTCATCATAGCGCTTGATGGTTTTTGCGACTGAGTTTGAAGAAACGTTAAAAGTTCTTGACATTTTCCGCATTGACTGACCTTCATGTCTTCAAGTAATGATGGACTGTAATTTCTCTTTGTTTATTTGGACTTGGTCTTTTACCAAATAGGGCTATCTTCTGTATAGCACCCCTACCTTGTCACAACACAACTGATTCCAGGTGACTTCCTCATGTAGCTGGTTGATGGAATGCCAAGCGTGTGCAAAGCTGTCATCAAGGTAAAGGGTGGCTGATTTGTTTAACACTTTTTTGCTTACAACATGATTCCATATGTGTTATTTCATAGTATTGATTTCTTCACTATATTCTACAATGTAGAAAATAGTAAAATAAAGAAAAGCCCTTGAATGAGTAGGTGTGTCCAAACTTTTGACTGGTACTGTACATCATTGGTTACTACGATAAGGTTATCACACATAGTCATGTTATGATGGAGATAAGTTTATGATTTGATACATTGCAACACCAACAAGCCATCTTGTGATATACAGTATGAGATATACAGATTGGTCAGTGCTATCCGGGATCTTTGGGACATTCCTACCCTAAACCTTAACCTTAATCACAAAGGATTAATTACTCTAACCTTAACCATAGCCCTTACTTAACCCTAACCAATGTCAATGGTGTTTGGCGACGTCCCAATGATACCGTATAGCACGGACCGATACAGATTATAACCTCTTCTGATGATGTGATTTCAGTAATTGTGGTGGAAGATAAGATTCATCATCACCCCTTTCAAATTAAACATAAAAAAACGCATTATCAGACCTTTTGTATTTACCAATGCATACCCTGGCAGAATACATTTAAAAAAATTACTTCACCTCTATGACTCAAGGAGTAAGATCATGAAGGGGTATGAAGGAACATGAAAAGGGAAGGAGTATGCTTGCATTGGCAAAATAATAATTGAACATTATAACTTGAGAAAATGTAGAAAATATAAACAAATGTTTGTTAAAAAAAATTGAAGAGCAAGATAGGAACAAGCTAGGTATCATATCTTTTTCCCATTTATAGATATTCATAATTCACTTTTGTAGCCTACTTGAGAAAACATAATTTCGGTATTTTTATTTTTTGCAATTCGGCAATAATTGCAAACTTCAGTTCAGAGTGCAATGACTCAATGTATATACAAATCCCTTTGCCTGTTCAGGTCTACTGTACTGGAAGAACAGTCCCCACGTGACTTCAGCACTGGGCCTTCGGTCTGTTTTCAGTAGTCGGAGAGGAAGAAAAATGGCGGTTGCGACCGATCAGAAGCGGGACGCCAACTATTCGTTTTGAGCTTTCTCACGTAAACCGAGACCGGGGCTTTACGGGACTACTTCTTTGGAATCTACGCAAATCAAGCTTTCTGGCGGTACCCGTTTTTCTGGGTTCTGTGAAGGCTAAATAAACGCAGAAATTGAAATAGAAAATAATAGCTTTTATATATAATGAGGGGGAAAAGAGGCAGGCCGCCCAAAACCCTGCGGATGCAGGAGCCTTCATCCGAGCCGGAGCGTGGCTTGAGACCAAGGAGGGAGTTGAGGGCAAAGGGGAGAGGTAGTGCCGAGGTCGATTTTGAGAGTCCCAAGAGGGGAAATAACTCTTCATCGAGGGGCAGGAGAAAAGTGGGATCATCTCGCGGTAGGGGAAGAGGCAGAGGTGGTGGTGGCAGAGGTACTAGGGGCAGACGGTCAATCGCTAGATCTGTGGTTTATGATGATCATGAAAGTGATGAAGATGATGATGCTGTGAGTTTGAGATCTGAGGAGGACGAGTTGATAGAGGAAGAGACGATAACAGACGAGGAAGAAGAGGCCCTCAACGAGGAGTCAGACCCGCTTGAGGAAATACTCGAGGAGGATGATGATGCCAGCTACTGTACTGAAAGCAGCTTTCGGAGTCAGAGCACTCATGGCAGCACTCCGGGTAAAACCGCAATATTGATCAAGCTGCTTAGAGAATGTTAGAAAACAATGACATTGTAACTAATTAGAATTTGTCTGGGCGTATTTTCATTAGCATTAGTTCTTATAGTGCAGGAAGCTGTATTGTTCAAAATGGAGAATGCACTGACTGTGTATAAAAACAGGCCTAGTTTGAGTTCAAAATTGTTGATGATGGAATGAAAGCTTTGCATTTAGCGATCTAGGCAGTGCACGAGAGCCGAATTGCACATTTTTGAATTCTGAAACATCTTTAACTAACAGTATTGTGCGAGATGTTATTATACTTGTGTTTGCTAGTTTTGGATCTGACTTGGTTATTGCAATAGCTAGGTAGTTATAACATACCTTATCTAACGTTAGTAAGCTAGGCTAACAAGCTAATTCCTGAACCTGCTAAACAGCTGTGAATGCAGATTTATCATTTAGAAACAACTAAAATGACCAACAACATTATATTAACATTCCAGAGTGAGTAACATACACTAATAACTGGAGTGTTTCGTATTATAAAACAACACTTGATGATGCATCATTTCCTTGCAGGAGAATAGCTACTTAGCATGTCTAGCTAACGTTAGCTAGTTAAATACTTTGTCAAATGTGTCTTTAAATTTAATGAGACTTAATTAACTTGGGGTTTTTCTTTAACCCACTCTTACTTATCATTAGCTTCTCATATCCAGCATATTTTCACAGCTGAGAAGCAGATGAGTTCTTCAAGCTTGCTAGTTAGCAATGTCATGGGCTTGTGCTCTTGTCCAGGAGGACCCAGCTAGCTTGCTAGTAATCCACATCAGCTCGAGCTAATGACAGGACAGGGTACCATGTGGCCCATTGTTTTGAAAATAAGCGCCCTCAATTTCACCAGTTGTAACTATGTGAGGAAGAATTTTCAGTGATGCAGCACAATAATGTTTTACATTCCCCAAAATACATAATGGAATTATTAATTTCAATGTTAAATTAATATCTGTACTATTTAATATCCATCATATGTTATAAACTTTGGAAATTAAATGCAGAAGTTATTTGTTTCAACACACTTTTGATGCACATTTTCTTACACAATAGATAGAAGTTACAATTTAGATTATATTAAAGTTCATTATTATTTCTGGAAAGTATGTTTGCCAGTATCTTTCAAATTAATGTAAGAAAGATACAAAACATATCTGTAGAATAGCAGAAAAGTAATGGTTATGTTGCTGTTGCAAAACGTTATCACAGTGTTTGGATTAGACCCATTTTAAGAAGTAATTTTTTACATTGAAGGGAATGTCCATTGTGTTAAATTGCTGTTCTTGACTTTCTCAATTGCAATAATATAACCCCTCTCAATTTTCTTGGTTCCTGGGTTTAATACCCTTGCCAACTTTGAGTTGGTGTAGTGTTTCGCCAAGTCCACGACTTGATTTGTTTAAAGCGGACCTGACACCAATATAAAGAATCAAACATATTTCTGTGGCAGTAGATTTCAGAGACACTTGCGAACTCTCCTTTTACATGGCCACGGCTAACATTTTTTCACTTGTGTAAATTCTGTCCTCAACTTGTTGCTTTGAATTTTCATTAATCGATGATTTAAGCCCTTGAGACAATGTAATTCTGCTTTGTCTGGGTTTTATGTATGATTTACAGAATGCAATTTCAGTTTTAGTTTGCCATAATCTATGTGATTTAAAGACTCTCACTGCTCTCTCTGTCTGGCAGGGCGGAAGAGGACGCGGGTGCACTGCCCTCGCTCACCCATCTTTGAGGAAAAGGAGATCCCTCCTCTGGAGCTGCCCAGAACCTCTAAGGACCTCACGGTGCCCAGCGAGGAACTGCTCAACGTGTCCTCCATCTACGAGGTCCTGCGCAACTTCAGCACGGTGCTGCGGCTCTCTCCCTTCCGCTTTGAGGACTTCTGTGCTGCGCTGGTAGGCCAGGAGCAGTGCACGCTGATGGCAGAGACCCACACTGCCCTGCTGAAGGCCATCCTGCGTGAAGAGGACACCTCCAACACCACGTTCGGTCCTGCTGACCTCAAGGACAGCGTCAACTCCACCCTCTACTTCATTGATGGTATGACGTGGCCCGAGGTGGTCCGTGCCTACTGCGAGAGCGACCAGGAGTACCATCATGTCCTGCCCTACCAGGAGGTGGAGGACTACCCCTACGGCCCTCTGGACAGTAAGATCAAGGTGCTGCAGTTCTTGGTGGATCAGTTCCTCACCACCAACATCGCCCGTGAGGAGTTGATGTCAGAGGGGGTGGTGCAGTATGATGACCACTGCAGGGTGTGCCACAGATTGGGGGACCTGCTGTGCTGTGAGACCTGCTCTGCAGTCTACCACCTGGAGTGTGTGAAGCCGCCGCTGGTAGAGGTGCCGGAGGACGAATGGCAGTGTGAGATCTGCGTGGCACACAAGGTGCCCGGGGTCACAGACTGTGTGACAGAGATGCAGAAGAGCAAACCCTACATCCGCCAGGAGCCCATCGGCTACGACCGCCACCGGAGGCAATACTGGTTCCTAAACCGAAGGATAATTGTGTAAGTAATTACTGGCCCCCGCCCCACTTCCCTTGTTGTGACTTCAACAATATTATGCACCATCTCCATACCATACTGAGTGATCTCACCTGAGTAATACATTGTGTTTTGTGATGTAGTCAGAGAGTGGATGTATGTCCTTGAGGTTCTTGAAAACAAGTTATTTGATTGCCTTCAGAATTATTTAGTTGTTTTTTCCAGTGCTGAATTGCTTGCAATAACATCAGTCATGTCTTGTGGATAGAATAATACACATTTTGTTGCTGAACACTATGTACACACAGATTGCCAGAGAGGGCTGATTTCTACTTGGAACATATATTTTTTAACTTGAATTTTAGTAGCTGGATGTTGCTGGTAATCACCCATATTCATGTAGAAGCAGCCTGGATTAAACATTTACTGCGTGTTAAAAATGTAGCTGATTTCAATGATGACTCAATCTGAAGAGTGGGATCTATCTGACAAGCTGTGTCCCAGAGGGATCATTAGTGGCGGTTTGAGACATCAGCCAGCGCAGCGAGGGTGCTGTGATTGTTAATTGTGCCCTTAGTTAGGGTGAAACTCCTGTGCTGTGATGCCATAGCCCCCCTGAGAGTTTACTGAACTGCTGCTGGAGTATCCACTTGTTCATCATGTTGCCTCCTCCATTTGAACATGTCTTCACAATTGCTTGGTCTCTCTTGCGAGAGGCAAACAAAAAGGAATAAGGGGGCTGAAAAACAACATGCGTTCGAATGGAATTTAAGCTTATTGCCAATTTGCATTCAGTGTTGATTTTCCTTTGAAGTTAAGATATCTTTCTGTCCCGGTTAACAATGCCTCATGCAGCATTATATGCCATACAATGATGCCATCTCATGATCTATTCATTAAGGTCCTTGAACCTGTTTTTATAAACAAACTAATTGTCAATTATATTCCATCTTATTTGTCACAACTCTAATAATGGTTGTTGACCTGTTATTCCAGTGAGGAGGACGGGGAGCATGAGAAGAAGAAGATCTGGTACTACAGCACAAAGGTCCAGCTGGGAGAACTGATAGAGTGTCTAGACAAGGAGTACTGGGAAAACGACCTGTGTGCCGTCCTCGAGGAGATGAGAGAGGAGGTTCACACTCACATGGACATCACTGAGGACCTCACCAACAAGGCCCGCGGCAACAACAAGGCCTTCCTCACGGCAGCCAACGGTAAGGCTAGACAGCCACCTGCTGGACGCTCTGAATCACTGTCTGTCACACTGAAGCATTTTTAGCTGGGCCATGGCTTCTATGCATTGTCAATATAGAAATGTCAATGACGACCCCTAGGCTACATGTTGTGTAGCTCCTGTGCAATTACATTCCAATACATCCCTGGTGAGGAGAGTACATTCTCCCTCGTGCTGAAGTATGTTTAGGATGGTTGATGTATTAGAACTGTCAGAGGGCCACAGGTAGCCTAGCGGTTAGAGCGCTGGGTCAGTAACCGAAAGGTCACTGGTTCAAATACCCGAGACGATAAGGTGAAAAATCAGTCTGTGCTCTTAGCAAGGCACTTAACTCTCATTTGCTCCAGAGGTGCTGTACTACTATGGCTGACCCTGTAAAACAACACATTTCACTGCACCTGTCCAGTGTATGTGACAATAAAAAAAAGCATCAAACATCATAGATGTTGCTATTCCCCTTTCTCTCTCAGCCTTTTTACTTATCATGCAAACAGCGTTTTTCTTATTTCCATCGAAGGGAGAAGGTTGGTTTTAAACCGGTGTTGGTTTCTCTGTGTGGCTACTCTACTCCTCCTTGTTTGTTATAGAGCCTTCCTTTGTTTGTGCATTTCCTGACCACTAGATTTCATAGTTTACACAAACCAAGCTTTATATATGGTAAGCTTGCTTGGTTCTAGTTGTACTGTTTTGGGATCAGTCTCCTCAATTGTTAGACAATGAGGACTTTCTTTGACAGATATTCCAAAGACGACGTAGATTTTCTTTAAAGTCAATGCAGAGTCTTTTCTCTCCTGTCTAGTTCCACCTGTACCATCTGTAGTGATGAATGTGCCTTGCTGGTATTTTATCCTCTTCAGAAGCCTACTGCTTCATCCTCCCTTTGTGGAGACACCTTTTTCTCTCCCTATGAAAACCTCAGTTATGAACCGTTGGCAGGTGGGGAATGGAAACTGATTTCATTTTTCATCTTCTTCTGTGACCCAGGATACTTTCACAGGCATAATGCTTTCTGCTGGCTGTCCACCTCTTTTTTTGTTAGATCTATTTCCCTGAATTAAGATTGGAATCTCTCTGTCTGCCTTTTATGGGGAGAGATTTTATACCATATCATCATAGAACACATTATTGATCCACCACTCTCTTGCTTTTAGTGCTCAGACAGCAGTTTCATTAATGTCATCTCCGGAGCGTTGACCCACTGTTGCGTTTCAGGGAACAATAGTAGAGACAGCAAATCAGGAGTGACTCACTGACATGGGTTCTAATGAGTTGTTCTTGGTTTTAGCTGCCAATGGCTAACTATATTGGTATTTAACTGTGCTGGTGATCATACGTGTTGTGACTTGGTTATTATTACCGGTCACAATCCGTTTCCACTCATTCTTCACACAGTCTCAAGTAGTGCTAGAAGGTGTATTAGCAATCTGCAAGATTGATATGTTTGTGTGGTTGTTCTCTGAAGGTGAGTGACTGCTTCTATGAGAACTAGGATGGAAGGGGTTAACTGAGTGACAGGATGATCTTGACACTGTTACAAGCATTATACATAAGCCTGTTACTTTCCAATTGCAATTTTACCAGCTGGTTTTATATTGTTTCAAAATGTGTAGGAGAGCAATATTGGAAAGCAATTATGGTTTGACTCCATTATATTTGTAATGCCATCCTGTAATATAAAGGCATCATTTCAACAAACAGGCTAGGGCTAGTGTGAGCCAAACAACTCCATTCCATTTCTTATTGTCTAGCATAGCTTCTCTGGTTGGGAATTAGCTACTTGACACATCCCCTTGTATTTTTAGTTGTTGTATTTTACCCCCTTTTTTCTCCCCAATTTCAATCTTGTCTCATCGCTGCAAATCGCCAACGGGCTTGGGGGGAAAAGGTCGAGTCATGCATCCTCCAAAACATGTCCCGTCAAACCGCGCTTCTAAACACCCGCCCGCTTAACCCGGAAGCCAGCCACACCAATGTGTCGGAGGAAACACTGTTCACCTGACGACCGAGGTCAGCCTGCAGGCACCCGGCGCGCCACAAGGAGTTGCTAGAGCGTGATGAGCCAAGTAAAGCCCCCCCGGCCAAACCCTCCCCTAACGAGGACGACGCTGGGCCAATTGTGTGCCGCCCTACTGCATGTAGCCCTACTGATTTACATAATAATGTGGTAAACAGCATGTAGCCCTACTGATTTACATAATAATGTGGTAAACAACATGTAGACCTACTGATTTACATAATAATGTGATAAACAACATGTAGACCTACTGATTTACATAATAATGTGGTAAACAACATGTCAACCTACTGATTTACATAATAATGTAGTAAACAACATGTAGACCTACTGATTTACATATGTGGTAGACAACATGTCGACCTACTGATTTGCATAATAATGTGGTAAACAACATGTAGACCTACTGATTTACATAATAATGTGGTAAACAACATGTCGACCTACTGATTTACATAATAATGTGGTAAACAACATGTCGACCTACTGATTTACATAATAATGTGGTAAACAACATGTCGACCTACTGATTTACATAATAATGTGGTAAACAACATGTAGACCTACTGATTTACATAATAATGTGGTAAACAACATGTAGACCTACTGATTTACATAATAATACGATAAACAACATGTAGACCTACTGATTTACACATAAAGTTGAAACGTAGTCTCTGGTCAAACAGACCTAGCATGGTGTGTGGGTGTTGGCCATTTGTTTATCAGCTGTGTTGTTGTTTGTGTAGATGAGATCCTGGAGCGTGTGCAGGGCAGGCAGGAACGGCGAGCAGCGGAGCAGGCAGAGAAGGCCACTACAGACACCACCAAGATAGAGGAAGAGACCCCCACACACTGCTCTCCACTACCAGACCACAGAGAGCTCCAAGGCCCCGAGTATAAAGAGGACGCACGCTCACAAGGGAAGACTGGAGTTGCTCTTCTATGTGAGTTGTGTATTGCCTATGAAGTCCTTTTCTGGATGCATCTTTCATGTAGCTTTTTGAGGATGGCTACGTCTTTTTGTTGATCTGGTGAGGCGGTTGTGTGTTAAAGATCCAGAGTGAGTCTTGTATGTTTCACAGCAGTTGCAGCTCCCCCTGCTGGAGAAGAGAACACCACCGTCCACCTCCCTAAGCCTGGCTCGTCCACCCAGGACGGCACTCTCCCTAGACATGAACCCCCTAAGCCTGCTGAGGTGTCCTGCTCTGCCGTCTCTGAGAGCAGGGAGAGTGGGGAGGCCTCCATGGAGCCTGAGCAGGAGAGGCCAGGTACATGATGGAGAAAGCGCCCAGCAATCCGCATCTCTCCTCCCAGCCTCTCCTCCTTGACACACCTTGCTGTAGCTATACATGTGTGCATCCATCATCATCGGTATCGTGCTCTGGCTGTCTGAAAGCATCCTCCATACTGTAGTTGTGCTTAATGTGATGTGATTGCTGTCACAGGGTGCATTGCTTTGTAGTCACTGTTACAGGCTTTTTGCTGCTGCTGCTGCTTCTTGGCTAGATGATGATCTTCATGCTGGTTGGCTGCTGCTCAATGTGACCATTTGTTGATTTGATTATTGGCTGTGTTTGGTAGAAAGTCTACTAAAGAGTGCTCTTGGACCATTAAAGCTAAGTCATAGCTTCATTTGAGGATGAGAGTGTCTTGAATGGCTGCAACACGGTTACACAGTATGCCTTTCTGGTTATCTACTGTCTACTAATTCAATACATGGATTACTAACAGAGTGAGTGGACTCTGTTGGGCAGCCTTCACTTAGTCGCCCAGTCCAGAGTAATGAGTGTAACAGAGGGGGCTCTACTCTGCCACAGTACTGCTCACCTCAGTATCACTCATTAAACTGACCGGTGTTGCTGACTTACTGAGATCATTATCCTTCAGGAATAAACATATTTTGTCTTAAGTATTTTCTTACTCCTTAAAGCACTCTGCTTTTCACATCTGCTTATGTAACGTTTAAATAGCCCATTATTGTATCCCTTTATTTCTATGGTTTTCTTTTCCAAGAATTTGTCTTTCATCCATCTTCATATGATCGAGATCTGCCTGGTTATTTTCTTCCTTCCACAGATGCATTGTGCCTTTTTGCGGGATCTTGTGCTCTTGCCATCTATTTTGTGTTCCATTGTCTTGTGTAGTGTTCAGCATGCAAGGCTGAACAGTGCTCAGGAGGCTGTAAGTGTAGCCAGTTGTTATTCTAGTCACCTTGTTCATTGCTTACATGTTCTATTTTCTCAATGCATTCATTGTGTTAGCCGGATCCTGATGCGGTGCATTGTCTGGTCCACACACTGAAAACTTGTTCTCAGATAATGGCGTTTCGGCAGCAGCATCCCTGGCAGGCAGCGCCCACCACGCTAAGTCTGTCACAACCAGCCTCTTATTCTCACCCCAATTCATTGGGGAAATTGGCCTCCGTTCCTTTAGCGGAAACGAAAGGCTGGCTGCCTGCCTGAACCTTCCACCTGCTACCTCAGTGCAGTATATACAGCAGGGCCATTTTAACCCACAGCTCAGATACACAATATCTTTCTTAATTTGGTTCTGCAGCCGTGTTTTGCACTGCTTGTGTTGTGTTGCACTGTGTTTTTTAGCCATATCTGTCAGCCTGGACTGCTGAAGTGCAAATTCTTGCTCAGACTCACTGATTAAGCATTTCCCTGGTGTTATGTTAAGTCTGCATGATCATTAAGGAACAGGTGAGGCAGGGAAGGAATCAAGCCAAAAGCATTCTGTTTTTTACAATTGTTTATCCGTGTTTGCTCTGCATTGCCGTCATCATTTGCAATACTTTGTCAGTATAGACAGCTAGTGCCTGGTGATGCATGTTTTCACACAAAGGGAGCCTAAGGAGTTTGTGCTGCTCAGCTTCTCACTGTTCAATCCTCTCCTCCTCCCCAGATGATAAGCCTGTAGACTCAGAGTCCCATGGAGAGGAGGACCCCTCTGCCCAGTGCCAGCCTACTCCCACACCACAACACCCTGGAGACGAGAACAGCAACAGCAGCCACGTCTCAGCGCCTGGGGTCCTCAGGAGGCCTGAAGAGCCAAACCTCGCTGACAGGTCCTCTCAATCCTCCATCACCAGCCAGGACGACACGGGTACGCCGTTGCCATACCATTCATACACTCAGGCCTCTGGAGGCACTCAGTTACTGATGCATGCCCTGACTCATTCAACTGTCAAGGGCCTTGACTACCAAGTGACATTAGAGATGCTGTTTGTATCATTGAACATTGCCTCCACTGTGCTGGTTTTTGGCCCAATTAATCATGAATCCTTTATTCATGATTGACTTCTCTATTTTAATTAATCATCACTGATCTTAATGATGTTTTCTGTTGATCGCAGGTGAAGGCAAGGAGAGTGGGAATGGTGAGTGGTCAGTGTCTGGACGGACTAACAATCGCATAGTGACTCGTCTGCGTAACCCGGACAGCAAGCTGAGCCAGCAGAAGACCCAGGGAGATGGCAGCCCTACACCCAGGGACAGCAAGGAGGTGAGACACCAACCAGACATTGTGTTAACCTTCTGTCGTCTGTGGAATTTCACCCACAGCCTAGTCTCTCACATTAGGAGAAGGCAGCCTTAGCAGGATTAAATGGATTGTCCTGCTATATTTTCAATCATCTAGACTGAAATCCAGTCCTCTGTTCCACATCGACTCACTTCTTTGTTACACAGTTAATTGAACTGCCGGTAGTCTCCCAATTGCCAAATCCCTATGGAAACAATGTCTCTCTTCTTAGCTGTGTCTCTATTCAGCTCAGTATATATATCCCCCTGTGTGTCTCTCCATTAGACATCTCCCAGCTCTGAGAGTGAAGTGGCTCGTCTGGCTACTGTGAAGAAAGAATTGACGGTGAAGGGCAACCTGAACAACTTCTTCAAGCTGGGCCAGGAGGGCAAGTTCCGAGTCTACCACAACCAGTTCAGCACCAACACACTGGGCCTCAACAAGCACCAGCATCGTGAGGACCACGACAAGCGCCGCCACCTCTCCCATAAGTTCAGCCTAACCCCCGCCGGGGATTTTAAGTGGAACGGCTCCATCCACGGCTCCAAGGTGCTGACCATCTCCACCCTGCGGCTCACCATCATCCAGCTGGAGACCAATGTCCCCGCCCCCTTCCTGCACCCAAACTGGGCCTCGCACAGGTAGGCTCCAGAACAGACTACTTACTATGGCATAGGAAAGTGGGGTTCAGAACTGTTTCACACAATGGAGAAATGGAATATTATTGACTGATAAGGTCATGTGTGAAATCATGTTTTGCCATATAGTGAGGTTGTGGGTTTGGGATTTTACAGGACAAACTGGATTAAAGCGGTGCAGATGTGCAGTAAGGCTCGGGAGTTTGCCTTGGCGCTGGCCATCATGGAGTGTGCCATCAAACCAGTGGTCATGCTGCCTGTCTGGAAAGATGCACTTGGACACACCAGGTAAGAGACATCGGTTGTGAATCAAAGGACTTAATTAATTGCTGAATTGAGTTTTGAGTCATAGCACATCGACCCAACTCCTCCTGCTCTCTGCCGTCTAGTGTACAATGCTAAACTGAATTAATTATATTGCTTCACTGCTCTGCTGATTATGAAGCATTCTGTTCACCTCTCTTCAGTGCAGAGGTCTGTAGTGGTGTGGGCAGTGTATGCAGAGTAGGTGACGCTTTTCCCATGAGTGAGAGGAGGTTCATTGTTGAAGATAATGGGGCCCTGACTAAACAAGCCAGAGTCACCTTGCCGTTTTTATGTATTTTTTTCATTCTCCCCCCTCCCTCTCCCTTCAGGCTCCATCGCATGACCTCCATGGAGCGGGAGGAGAAAGAGAAGGGGAAAAAGAGAGAGAAAAAACTGGAGGATGAGGAGACTATGCAGCAGGCCACCTGGGTGAAGTACACCATCCCCATCAAACACCAGGTAAATCTGGGTTCACTTTCCTCTCAAGTCCTGTTTGGGCTTTTATGACTGCATGATGTCTGACAACATAATCATCCCATCTTTTGTATGCGATTGTGTAATCTTTTATCTAACTGGTTCTTTCTCTCTGTGTGTAAGGTGTGGAAGCAGAAGGGGGAGGAGTACAGAGTAACTGGGTATGGGGGCTGGAGCTGGGTCAGTAAGACTCACGTCCATCGCTTTGTTCCCAGGCTACCAGGGAACACCAACGTCAACTACCGCAAAGCACTCGAAGGTAAGTGTTTCTTCTGTACACATATTATCTCTGTCTTATCTCACTGATGATGATCAAGGGCACTCAAGCTGAAAATTTGGCTCCAGCATGCCTCAGTATAAATTAGCTGCTTCATGTGTTTTCATTTTAATCTCTCTACAGCAGCTAAAACTGGCAAAGAAAATGCAACATCCGGCCCAAACAAACTAAAATGTTTGCCCAAAGCACCAACAAGCACGGAAACCCAGGCAAAAGAAGAGTCTACTCCAATTACTGAAGAAAAAGACAAGGAGGAAACCTCCACCATGGAGTCATCTGGGAGCACTTCACCAGGAGAGGGGCAGACTCTGAAAGAGAAGGAAGAGAAAAATATCACAGAGAAGGTGGAGGAGAAGAAAGATGATCAGGTGGAGGAGAAGACTGAGGACAAGATGGATGTTGACTCTAGTCCACCAGACACCTGTCTCAGTGAGGAAAAAGGTACAATGATATTACTTTTCATCAATAAACAAAGAGGGTCCCCTGCTGTTTATCTGAATAAGACATTTTATTAGATGACATTTGGTATTTTCCCCATTCTTACTATGATTGGCTGTGTTCTATATTCATCTGGTACTTAGCAGCTGTCTTTCAGGTCTCACAGTTTGCATTTTTTGGCTAATATCATTCATTGAGTTCTCTCTCTTTTAGGTATAGTGGACAGCAAATGCCCCTCGTCACTGACTGACCCTGCTGTGAAGGAGGAGCCCGGGGAGGAAGAAGAACCTAAGCAGGAGGACTCTGAGGCCAAGTCACCTGTCCGCCCATTCAACTGGGATGTGGTGAACGTCAGCGAGGGCTTCCAGCTCCGTACGGCCTACAAGAAGAAGGTGAAGACGTCCAAGCTCGACGGGCTGCTGGAGCGCAGAGTGAAACAGTTCACCCTGGAGGAGAAGCAGAGGCTAGAGCGCCTCAAACAGCAGTCAGCCCTGGCCAAACACACAGTCTCCAAGGAGAAAGTTAATACAGGGACTCCCACCACCATCAAGACTGAAGCTTCTACAGCAGACAATTTAGCAGTGACACCGTGCACTAGTCTGAAAGCTGAGGGACAAGCAGACTCAGTAGTTAAAGACACAATTGTTAAAAGGCTTGACTTTGACCAGGAGCAGCCAGTGAAATCCCAGCCCTCAGGAGAGACAGATAATCTAGACGTCAGATTAGGCGCCACCTGTAAACCCCAGGCAGCAGGAGCCACAGGCCCCAACCTCAACACCACAGGGTTGGCCAACCATGAGAGCAGCGTTCAGGGCAATGGTGGGGATGCGTTATCTCAAACAGAGCTGAATGGAGGCTCCCAGAAAAGCATAGACCTCAACAACACAGTCAATTTGACATCTGTAGAATCGGCTTTAGGTGCGGCTAAACCTCCCAGAGCAGAAGTGACGATAGCAGGAGAAAACGGTAGGAAGCAAGGTTATGAGGAGACAGAGCAAGGTAATGGACAGAGGGAGATAGAAAGCATGGACGTAGACCAAAGCAAACAACATTTAGTGCAGGTGAACGGGAAAGACGCTGTTGACACCAAGGCTCCTGTAGACTCAAAGATGCACTTAGACCTGGCCAACAATGTGGACACCAAGGTCATGCTCCAGACGTTAGAGGGTGAGATCAAAACACTGCCAGTGAAGGAGCCTGTAAAATCCATTATGAACGGTACTCTCTCTCAGGACGGGTTAAAGGTCAACAACACTGTGTTAGCCACCAGCCCAGCCTTGGCGGACGTAGAGAGAAAGGTTGTGGTGTCCGAGCCTGACTATCTGCCACCTCAGAAGGTTGCCAGACTGGAGAATAATGGCGACAGGGTGGCAGACTCCGTCACGTCGTCAATGTTAGGGCCTCCCACTGGTGTTCCCACGGTAAGCAACAGCACCAAGTCTGAGCCAATGGAGATTGGGCAGACGGCATCCAATAAGATCACCCCATTTCCTATCCCCACTGCAGAGGAGTCCAGCTTGAGTAACAACACCAAAGAGAACAGCAGTAGCAGTACTGGGGTGCTGAAGACCATCACCCAAGTCACCACAACCACTACTACCACCATGTCAACAGAGTCTCGCACGGTGCAGATAGCCGAGGTCTCCAGCAGCACTAAGCCTGCAGTGACGCCTGCTGCAGAGAGCAGTGCTGTGTCCACCCTCACCACCATGACCAAGACCACCGTCACCAGGGTCAGCTCCCCGACCCTCGGGGCCGCCGTCTCCGAGGAGACCAAGACTGTTGTCACTTCAACGTTGACAGATGCCAAATCTGGCCCCTCGGGCTCTTCAGTCACCTCCATGACAGTCAGTAAGGAGTACTCCACCAGTGACCGTGTCCGGCTGCTAAAGTTCTCCCGCTCCAAGAAGACCCGCTCTGGCACGGCCCTCCCCTCTTACCGCAAGTTTGTCACCAAGAGTAGCAAGAAGAGCATCTTTGTACTGCCTAATGATGACCTGAAGAAGCTGGCGAGGAGAGGGGGCATCAGAGAGGTACCCATCTTCAACTACAACGCCAAGCCAGCCCTGGACATCTGGCCCTATCCCTCCCCCAGACCCACCTTTGGAATCACGTGGAGGTTAGTCACTTAGCCATTAGGCTGCCATTCACGCAGTGGACCACCTCATATGCCGTGCACTGAAATGAAAACACATAAAGACAACAATACTTGGGCTAAAACCATTGAGAACATGGAACCATGTACATTTGTCCATATAGCTGTTTGGTTAAAGGTTGTTTTGATAACACTCACTGACTTGGGTCTCCTATGCAGATACCGTCTCCAGACTGTGAAGTCTCTGGCGGGGGTCAGTCTGATGCTGCGGCTGCTCTGGGCCTGCCTGAGGTGGGATGACATGGCTGTCAAGCCCTCCCCTGCTGTAGGAACCACCCGCACAGGTGTGTGCACAGCAATCCTACCCTCCTCTACCTCTCTCTGCCCTTCTCCTTCCTGTCTCTCAATTTGAAGATGAGGCACCATTTCAAACGGACATATTTCCTTTCTGCTTTCCCCAGAATCCTCGGAGACGGCAATCACCACAACAGAGATCATCAAGCGGCGAGATGTGGGGCCGCACGGCATCCGGTCTGAATACTGCATCAGGAAGATCATCTGCCCCGTTGGCGTTACCGATGCTCCCAAAGGTAAAAGGATGAAACTGCATCCCAAATTCTCTTAGGATCACGCTGTCACAATCTTATAGTGGTCTCATGAATCTTTGCTTTGGATTGCCTTGCTCAGCTTGTTCCTCACCTCCTTCTAGTGTTCTCTCTCAAGTACCTGAGTAGGCAAATCCTTTGCAATGTAAGTGAAAATATGGAGTTTGAGAAAGTTGTTTATCCCACAATAGAAAGGATGACATTAATTGACAGATGTCGTTTTCCCCTTTACCTCATTCTCTACCTCATCCTTTCTCTGTCCTCCTGGGTAGAAACTCCCACTCCCCAGAGGAAAGGCCTGCGCTCCAGCGCTCTGAGGCCAAAGAAGCCTGAGCCGGCCAAGCAGACTGGGCCCATCGTCTTAGAGACGTGGGTGGCCGAGGAGGAGCTGGAGATCTGGGAGATCAGAGCCTTTTCAGAAAGGTGAGCAGGTGGACTGTCCTTAGCCTTGTTGCTGGGGCTGGAGAGAATAAGCTGCTGTACTGCTTGATATTATGTGACCTTTGAACCTATACTTCCCTCAAGATGTCTTGTTGTAACCCTGCCCAGGTCTGTTGTCATTGGATGTAGTATGACTAACTGGCTTGTCCTCTTGTGGTCACAGGGTAGAGAGGGAGAAGGCCCAGGCTGCAGACCAGGCTAAGGTTAGTAGAACGCTGAAGACAACAGAGGAGGCCAAGGCCCAATTGGAGGCTCAGCTAAAGCACCAGAGATTGGCTGCTCAGCAGGTGGGAAGATCGGACATGTTTCCACCTTGCACTATGGTGACACCTAGCCTCCCTACAATCCACCCCCCCTCAGCCCAAACCTGGGGGGGCACAAACACTAAACACTGGGAGCTGGGACATTTCAAGGGCCCCTGTTTGGGTTGGTTTTGATCCGAATAATTGTCCTTTTAAACCATGTGCAATTACAAATGTGTATTGGAAGTTATGTATTATTCAGATGAGACATGTTCACTCTGTACTCACAGTCTTTTACTCCGGCCTCCACTTTCCAATGGGTTTGGTGTTTCTATGTGGTTTAGCATAGATTTAGCATCTGAACCTTTGCGTTGTAGAAACGGTTGGAGCAACAGAAGCCTGGTGCCACCACCTCTACCTCCACCCCCACCAGCACTCCTACAACCTCAGCCTCTGGCACTCCGGCATCCCTGACCAGCCAGGTCACCCCGGGGACTAAACTGGTCCTGGCCACCAAGCTGGGGACACCTGTCACATTCCAGCAGAACAAGAACTTCCATCAGTCGTTTGCTTCCTGGGTCAAGCAGGGCCAGGGTAGTCCAGGTGAGTTTGGTGACGACTAGCTGCTCATACAAAATCATGGCAGTGGCTACTGTGGGGGTGTGTTTTAAGTTGATAGTGATCCTTGGTAGCAGTGTTGAAATATTATTTTTCATATTTCCATGTTTTTGGTCAGAAGGCATTTTCGTTCCCCATTCACTTTTTAATGGTGGCCATTGAAGTTCACTCGTGGATGTCAAACTGTTACAACAACATAGATAATTTTAGTGTTTGGATTCTTCTTTTTTCATTTGACCTATTTTGATAGATATTTACGGTATGTTGAATTGCCTTAATGGCCAGTGGTGTCCACTTCCTGTATCTGAAACACAGTCAAGTGTGGGGCTGGGAAAGGGAATTCTAAAAACCTTTACAATAACTTTTGACTCCTAGAAAAAAGTTTCAGGATCATAATCAGTCCAAAAAGCATTATGCAACGGCTTTGTTTGAATCAAAGCTGGGGGGGAAAGGACCCCTAGTGGACACCACTGCTATACACCCTGGCTGTTGTGGTTGCACTTGCACACGGTGTGTGACTGCAGGTGGTGTGTCTTGCAGCCTCCACTTGCTCACGGGCCACCGTGGCCAACAGCATGGTCACCACCTCTGGACAAACGTTCCAGATCTCTGCCAGCCCGGTGACCATGGCTGGCCAGGTCATCACCGCCAAGCTACCCATTCCGGCCAACAGCAAGATTGTTACAGTCAACATGCCAACCACACAAGGAGGTATGGATGACCTTGCCGTCTGTAAGGTTTTAGCCGCTATGATCGCATTGACCAGGCCTACCCCCACTCAGCAGGCCTACCCCCACTCAGCAAAACCATGAACCATCTCACCCCAGTGGAACCTTTGAGGGGCTTTGAGGTGTTGCTTTTGGTTTGAGTGTGCTGGCTGCCCTAATACGTAGAAAATGCCACTGATTAATACAAGAACATTCCAGGAAGGAGGACCCCTGGGATGCCCTGTCTGTCTCGCTCAGTAACAGACACAGTAATGGCTGTCCTGTCTGTCAGATTATTGATCCAATGGAAGCTTCCTTACGGTGTCTGGCTGCGTCCCAGACAGTCTCAACACAAAGGACCTGTTCTGCTTGATCAATACAGTCTGTCCAGGTCATCTGCAAGAGGGGCAGGTGAAATTTCTCCCACTGATGGCTGTGACTTGCCAGTATATTTGGAGATGTGATTCAACCTAGTATTTCTTTGGCAAACTGAATTCCTAGTTCCATGAGCGTTTAACAAGGGCGTTTGACTTGTTGTAAATCTCATTATTGAGGTTCAACACCCTACTGTTGATCTACTTGTAGTAAATTCATACTGCTTAACACAGTCCCTCTCCGTCACAGGTATGGTGCAAGTCCAGCAGAATGTCCTGGGCATTATTCCATCCAGTACCCCAGGCAACCAGCGGACCTACTCCTCATTCCAGAACCGCAACGCAACCATCAACATCAGACCCAACACCTCCACCTCAACCACCACTCAGCCGGTAGAGAATAGACATCCAAACAGATCTATCCCTCTCTCACATATTATTGCTCTTTCTTTTTCCCTCTTATGCTCTCCCCTGCTCTTTCTTTGAGTTATAATCTTAATTGGAATGTAGTGAAATTAGCATAATCATGTGTACAGTATCATTTATTTGTGTTTTGTTTCTTTGGCCCAGGTCATTTCCACCGGAGCCCAGATCCGTCCGGGCATGACGGTGATCCGATCGCCCCTGCAGCAGGGCACCACCATGGGCAAAACCATCATCAGAACCCCCTTGATGATGCAACAAGGTATTCTACCAGCCAGTAGGTCTCTCCTCTGCCGCCTCCCAACCTGTGGCTGCATGGCTCTGCTCACTCCTCAGCATGCACATTACAGACAGTCGGCAACATTGCTTTGTGTTGATATGTTTATACGTATTCATTTTATTCGGATGGATATTATATTTAGAGCTGTATTGGTAGTCCTCCGATGTTAACTTTATGTATGACCTCCAGTCAATTAATTCATGATAAGCCACCTGATTTGTCTTGGGACTGTCCCATGCACTTTTGTTATTTAAGGCTACTTGTGTGTCCGTTTGTCTGCCTCACTGTCTGTCCTCTAGGCCAGCAGCAGGTGGTGACTCAGATCATCCGGGGCCAACCTGTCTCCACAGCAGTTTCCAGTGCCAGCCCTGTGCAGACCAGCGCAGGCCAGAGGATGCTGGGTGCCGCCCCGTCCCCCCGTCCTGTCACCCCTGCCTCCGGGCAGTCCCCATCACCATCCACCCCCCAAGGCGGCCGACCACAGCAGGGCCAGGTCAAACTCACCCTGGCCCAGCTCACCCAGCTAACACAGGGGGCACAGGTCTCTTTTACACCTACTTTCACACATACTCTCACACTCCTGTTGGATGTATTCTCTGTGTGTTTCTATGTCTGACTGTGTGTGTTTGTGTGTTCCAGGGAGGGAACCAGGGTCTCACAGTAGTAATCCAGGGACAGGGCCAGACCACAGGCCAGCTGCAGGTCATCCCCCAGGGGGTGACAGTCATCCCAGGCCCTGGGCAGCAGCTCATGCAGGCTGCCATGCCCAACGGCCAGGTGCAGCGCTTCCTCTTCACCCCAGGGGCAACAGCCCATGTCCCCAACCCCGCCACCACGACCAGTGCTGTTGTCACCCCCGTCACAGCCACCACAACAACACCCTCAGGGCCAGGTATGAGGCCAGGCCACTTCAACAAGCATTGTACACAAGGCTTTGCAGAATTGTGAATTAGAATGTTCATTTGGATTGGTCTCTAGTTTGTGTAGATGTGTTAATACTGTGCTGCTGTCTCTCTCTCCTCTGTTGCAGCACTGTCTCAGCCTCCGGTTCAGACTCCCGCCACCTCTCAAGCACCGGCACCACCAGTCCAGCCCCCTCAACAGGCTATCGCTCGTGTCCAGCCCCCTCAACAGGCTATCGCTCGTGTCCAGCCCCCTCAACAGGCTATCGCTCGTGTCCAGCCCCCTCAACAGGCTATCGCTCCAGTCCAGCCCCCTCAACAGGCTATCGCTCCAGTCCAGCCCCCTCAACAGGCTATCGCTCCAGTCCAGCCCCCTCAACAGGCTATCGCTCCAGTCCAGCCTCCTCAACAGGCTGTCGCTCCAGTCCAGCCTCCTCAACAGGCTATCGCTCCAGTCCAGCCCCCTGCCCTCGTTCCTGCCCCCCCTCCAGTGTCCACACATCAGACTCAACCCCCTCAGACTCAAGTCCACATCCCCCTCCAGTCCCCAACTGCATTACCCATCCAGCAGATAGCCCAGATCCCAACCTCTCCACAACCGGTCCATATGAAGACTCTCTCGGTCTTCCCCTCTGTCACCCAGGCCACAGTGAGGCCCATTCACGCCCATGCTCAACTCCAGCCCCAGGTTCCGGCTCAGATCAGGCCCCAGCAGCAGCTGCAGCTCCACCACCAACCCCAGCTGATCACAGTGCCAGGGCTGCAGCAGCAGGTCCAGGTGCTGGGCACCATCCAGACCCACGTTGCGGCCCAGCTCCAGGCCCAGCAGGGTGGGGTGGTGCCCCAGCAGATCAAGCTGCAGCTGCCTATCCAGATCCAGCAGGCAGGAGGCCAGGTGCAGGCCCACCAGATCCAGAACGTGGTGACCATCCAGACGGCCAGCGTGCAGGACCACCTGCAGAGGATCCAGCAGCTCAGAGAGCAGCAGCAGAAGAAGAAGCAGCAGGAGGCCAAAAGGGAGCAGAGCCTGCAGGCCTCCAGCCCCAGCGACATCATCCAGAAACAGGTGGTGATGAAGCAGAATGCTGTGATAGAAAATCTGAAACAGAGGAAGACCATGACTCCAGCAGAGCGGGAGGAGAACCAGAGGTATGGCGGTCATTGTTCACAGACATGACCCTAACATAACGACATTCATATGAATTACAGTACATGTTTTATCTATTTGTCAGTTCCAAAACCTTATTATGCTTAATCCTACCAACAATCGCCAACTATTAGTTGTATTTTGTCTGATTCCATGATGAGTCTGACAAGCCCTCCCTTCTTCTATCCCCTGCTGAGCAGAATAATCGTCTGCAACCAGGTTATGAAGTTCATCCTGGACAAGATCGACAAGGATGAGAAGCAGGCGGCTAAGAAGAGGAAGAAGGAGGAGTCTGTGGAGCAGAAACGCAGCAAGCAGAATGCCACCAAGCTCTCGGCTCTGCTCTTCAAGCACAAAGAGCAGCTCAAGGCTGAGATCCTGAAGAAGAGGGCTCTACTGGACAAGGAGCTGCAGCTGGAGGTTCAGGTAAGTGCCATAGCCACCTCTGCATCATAGGCCACTGTATTGTAGTGCTCCAGTAGGGTGTAGAAGTGTGATATTGGATGTGTTGAGAAATATTGCGGCCACTGCCCAGGAATTCCTTACATTGTGATACCAACTGTCAACCATTCTCTCTCTCTCCCCTTCCTTTCCCCTGTCTCTCTCTCTCCCCTTCCTTTCCCCTATGTCCTCTCTCTCAGGAGGAGCTGAGGAGGGACATCAGCAGGCTGAGGAAGGAGAAGGAGAAGGCCCAAGCTGCAGCCTCTCAGGCAGCCGCTGCCACAGCCCAGGTGGCCTCATCCCTCTCCCCCACCATGGCCTCGCCCTCCTCCGCCCACAAACGCAAGAGGGACGACGAGAGGGACTCGTCCTCCACCAAGCCCAAGAAGAAGAAGATGATATCCACTACCTCAAAGGATCACAAGAAGGAAGTGAAGCTGTACTGTGTCTGTAAAACGCCCTATGACGAGGCCAAGTAAGATACGGATGCACCATATCGGGTTCCCATTGAAACACTGAACATGTAACTGAACTGTAGCATGTATGTCAAAGACGTCGAACTTAAGTCCACATGGTTTCAGGTTCTACATTGGGTGTGACCTGTGCTCCAACTGGTTCCACGGTGCGTGTGTGGGCATCACGGAGAAGGAGGCCAAGAAGATGGATGACTACGTCTGTAATGGCTGCAAGCAGGGCCAGGACTCACAGGACTCAGAGGGCACCACGGAGGAGCTGTACTGCATCTGCCGGACGCCATATGATGAAACACAGTATGATAACACAATACTAATAAGGTTATAGCTTGGGTGAACTGAATGTTATAGGTCCAAATATCCCTGACCTGTACTTCCCATGTCTTTTCTCCCAGGTTTTACATTGGCTGCGACCGTTGCCAGAATTGGTACCACGGGCGCTGTGTGGGCATTCTGCAGAGTGAGGCCACCCACATAGACGAGTACGTGTGCCCGCAGTGTCAATCCACGGAGGACGCCATGACGGTCCTCACACCATTAACCGACAAGGACTACGAGGGTTTAAGAAGAATCCTGCGCTCCTTACAGGTATGAAAGCCTGTGGTCTCAGTGTCTTTACTGATAATGCATTTGATATGGATATGGCCAGAGTTGGGAGTCACATCATGTACCCTGTCTTGAATAAAATAAATTATTAAATGAAATAACGTTGCATTGCAGGACCAGTGTTCTGGTCTGGGGCACTACATTCTCAACATACTTCAGTATACCTCACTGTTGTAAATCTAGTGAAACATCTATTTTTCTGTTAACAGGCTCACAAAATGGCGTGGCCCTTCCTTGAACCAGTAGATCCCAACGATGCTCCTGATTATTATGGCGTTATAAAGGAACCGATGGGTAAGAGCAGATCTCTAAATCACTGTAATGTCATTGACTGTCGCTATTATTACATTTTATTGGTCACATACACATGGTTAGCAGATATTAATGTGAGTGTAGCGAAATGCTTGTTAGAAAAAACATTGTAATCTTGAATGTGTTGGAAAGTAGACACAAAATGTGTACTTGGCTAGTGTTTATGTTGATAGTTTAGAAAATATAATTGACCAAGACATTTACCTTTGGTCACTCTTCTCTATGTTTCATCCCCAGACCTCTCCACAATGGAAGACAGATTACAGAAACGGTATTACAACAAGCTCACTGAGTTTGTGGCGGACATGACCAAAGTCTTTGACAACTGCCGCTACTACAACCCCAACGACACCCCCTTCTTTCAGTGTGCCGAAGTTCTGGAGTCATTCTTTGTACAGAAGCTCAAAGGTTTCAAAGCTAGCAGGTAAGTTCAGAGCTCTCATCCCAAAGCTCTTCAGAGGCCCTGTCATTATGTCTCCTGTTACGAAAGACTCCCTCTGTCATGCTCCTCTGCTTTCCATGGTCTCATCTGACATTAGGGCATGGGTAATGGCTTGTCAGTCATATAATGTTCATGACACTCCATGTGACTTTGATTGAATCTGCTTTTGAGAATTTCCCAAGAACATCCTTTTTAATCTTTTCTTTTTCATTAAACCATGCATCCGTGTCATGCTAGTTAGCCTCATGCACTCTCTGGGCATGTCCGTTTGTGTTGTAGTAGCCTGACTTTGGCTGTGGTCTTCCCCACAGACCTGGCCGTGGTTTGTGGGCTGCTTGGTAGAGGGATGCAGTCTTACCAAAGCCTACAGGGCTGACTTCAGCTCAGACATCCTCCCTGCAATAGTTTTCAATAGAGCTTCATTAATGTTTGCTCCATCTCTGTGTCATGCATCACCTTGCATTTGTGTCTCTTTCACCTGTACCGCATGCATTTGATTTATGCCACTCATTCTCTCTTTCTTGCAGATTGTGATGTCATAAGTCTGACGTAATAGCTGGAGTCTGAGCTGGATGCTGGGGTCTCTAGTAGTGAATCATGGAACTTGCTGTTTCATAAACAGTGGAAATTCTGTGTGATTATTTAAGATTTAAGGAAATAAACACACAAACAAGTGTTCTTTCAGTGAAACAAACCATGCTTAAAAGTACATTTGCAATTATAGAAGCCAAATTCCAAAGATGCCTTCCGTGACAATCACAAAATGGCAGCCATGTTGACACTTACAAATCAAGTTTAAGGGATATGCTTTTTCTCTATTATTTTGGTAATTTTACCATTTAAAATCGTATCAATTATCAGTAAGATAAGTGTCAGGGAAGCTTTTACTTAGAAATATGTAAATAAGCTTCACCCAGAAATGCATTTTTTATTTGTAGTTAGTTATTCATGGAGAGGGAGATTATAAAAACAACATTTGGGACCACATGTAAAGCTGTATATTTTATTATATATTTATCAAATTAAGTTCCTCTCTTCCTCATGGCTTTCTTTCAGCTGATTTAAATATCATGCATTCGTAATGAATGGGCATGATTTTAATATAGTGCACAGGTTTTGTAGGTAAATTACAGCTTAACTACTGGTTGATTTATTATTTGGATGTTTTAAATTTAGTGATTAAAATAAGATTATTATTGTATGGTTTTTAATCCTTTTGTGAAGGATTATTTTATGGTTAAAACAAAGAGAGCCTATGGTCAGAGGAATTTATACAGACTTAAAATAATAAATAAAATGTCACGGCTTAACTATATTGGACTCCATGCCTTACTGCATGAAGGTACCTCAGGATGTAGACGTGAAACACCATTTTCATTGACTAAGTCATTCCCAATGAATTAGACCAACATGGCTGCTCTATCTCCTTCCTGACCCCATGGCATTCATTTTTTGTATCATTGTTTTGTTTGTTTTTTGTTCGTGTCAGTATGTTTAAAGTATTCATAAGAATTTTTAAAGGTTCTCAACTGTTCCCCTTTTCCACATTCTATAGGTCTCATAACAACAAACTACAGACTTCGACCTCTTAGTATATACCACATATTTGAACAACAAAAAAATGCACTCAGCGAGAATTGGGTTAAATTCTGAACAATTAATCCATGTTGGGACCTGGCTTCTGTGCTTTGTGACCTCCTCTCCCTCCTTCTGGCCCCACTACTCAGCCCCCAAAGGAAGATTCTTCCTGTAAGACCAGCAGCGCTGCTCCCACAGAACTGTCAGGTGGAGCTGCTGCCTGCCCACCTCTGCCACATGGACATTTGACAAGGGTTTAAAATGGAGGGTTTGAATAAAGGCATTTCTGAAAAAGGTTACCTTGAAGAAAATACTTTCTTTGGCGATCTCACGTTTCCTTTTTTGTTCTTGATTTGATTCTTTGTTACCCCTCTAGCCAGTTGAAGAAATTAAGAGAAGCTTAAGCTTCCATGCCCATAAAAACAACAACATTTGACGCCTGTTTGAACGTTGAAAAATGTTGAGCTGAGTTGCACTCAGTGTATCAGATTGCACAGTGACACTTGTGTGTCTATACCCTTTCAATCACTTTATTAGAGGTGGTGTGAAAGATACATCTCATTGGGCTTTCTGGACTAGCTTTCTGGACACTAACAGTTTGAGTTTCAGTCAAGCTATGCTGAAAGGAATAAAGTATTTGGTATTAATTGCCCAGCAGTAATGACACAAACACAATATGTATTTGAAGGTATCCTGCCCTGTTTGTAAAACTTGTCAGATTTTGAATTTTTGTTTTTGTATTACAGCTGAAGAGATTGATGTATATTAAACATAATAAATGGAGAAGACTGAGCTCTCTTCCACTACTGAAAGTGTTGGCATATGCTTTTGTGAAATAAATTGCTTTAGCTATATGAAAATATTTTTCCCTAAAGCATTTACAGTGCATTCAAAGTATTCAGACCCCCTTGACTTTTTCCACATTACAGCCTTATTCTAAAATGAATTAAATAGTTGTTTCTCCTCTACACACAATACCCCATAATGACAAGGTAAAAACAGGCTTAGGAATTTTAGCAAATGTATAAAATAAATATTAAAATAATAATCACATTTACATAAGTATTCAGACCCTTTACTCAGTCCTTTTTGAAGCACCTTTTGGCAGTGATTACAACCTTGGCTCTTCTTGGGTATGACGCTACTAGCTTGGCACACCTGTATTTGGGGAGTTTCTGGAGATCCTCAAGCTCTGTCAGGTTGGATGGGGAGTGTCGCTGCAGAGCTATTTTCAGGTCTCCAGAGATGTTCGATTGGGTTCAAGTCCGGGCTCTGGCTGGGCCACTCAAGGACATTCAGAGCCACTCCTGCGTTGTCTTGTCTGTGTGCTTAGAGTCGTCCAGTTGGAAGGTGAACCTTCGCCTCAGTCTAAGAACCTGCTCCAGAGCACTCAGGACTCCATCAAGGATCTCTGTACTTTGCTGTACAAGGCCCTTCTCTCCCAATTGCTCTGTTTGGCCGGGCAGCCAGCTCTAGGAAGAGTCTTGGTGGTTCCAAACTTCTTCCATTTAAAAATGATGAAGGCCACTGTTCTTGTGGACCTTCAATGCTGCAGAAATTTTTTGGTACCCTTCCCGAGATCTGTGCCTCGACACAATTCTGTCTCCAGCGCTCTACAGACAATTCCTTCAACCTCATGGCTTGGTTTTTGCTCTGACATGCACTGTCACTTGTTGGAACTTATATAGACAAGTGTGTGCCTTTTCCAAATCATGTCCAATCAATTGAATTTACCACAGGTGGACTCCAAGTTGTGGAAACATCTCAAGGATGATCAATGGAAACAGGATGCACCTAAGCTCAATATCGATTCTCACAGCAAAGGGTCTGAATACTTATGTAAGTAAGGTATTTGTTTTTTATTTGTAATAAATATGCAAAAATTTCTAAAAACCTGTTTTGCTTTGTCATGATGTGGTATTGTGTGTAGATTGGTGAAAAAAAAAGATTTAATCAATTTTAGAATAAGGCTATAACGTAACAAAATGCACTGTACATTATTTAATTGGCAGTTATGGGTAAGACCTTATGATCTCATCAACTAGCTGCATCTATATCATTTGAATTTCCATTAATAGGACTGGTATGACCAGATAGGAGTCCAGTGACCCTTTATCCCCAGTTCCAGGCATTCATGTCTGGATTGTAATGCATATACGGAAGCACATGTAAATGCTATATTCAGAGGTTGATGTTGATTATTGGTCATGATACAAAATAGTCAGTGTAATGTTTATCCATATATTTTAACAGATTTTAGTTGTCTGGGTTCTCTGATTTTAAGCGTATCTTCTGGGTGGTTTGAAACCACTCCTTGAATTGCATCAGATGTAGATATTGTTTTCCACACACAGACCTAAGCAGAAAACACATTTTGAACAGTTATATTTAATAACACAAAAACAACTGTTCCAACATGAACTTGTTTGGAGAAATTGTTTCTGATATGATACAAATTGTATTATGAGGGCATGGGAGTACTGAAATCTCGCGATAGGTCTCTAGTGACAACATTTCCAGAGCGCCCTGTGATTTTTCAAAACAGTCCAATAGGGTGATGCTTTTAATCGAACTGACCAATCGGGGAGCTTTGTGACAGGAATTTAAAGGTCTGTACAAATGTTCAATGCATTAGCTAGAATTTCTAAAGAAGGACCGGGTAAGTGCTTATATTTGGGAAATATTCGATGTACTTCTATATATTACTGCTTTACTTTGTTGAAGGGGTTTGCTAGCCACTCTTCCTGGTCACTTGTGACTGATATAACTTTATAGAAAAGCCAAAAACGTGTTCTTGGATCCTAGCTAGCAATTCGTATTATAAAACTATTTGTTGCATTTCGTTTAGGTGCTCAAAAAAATCTTTCTTTATCAAACTTCATCGAACATTTTTATCAGTTTGCTCAAAAATGTCTGCTAGCAACGAGAACGGTGTCCGTCTGGACAAGTTCAAGAATAAAGGAAAAGATGCGAATGTAAGTGACATATGCATGGCACATTTTTCAGTGTTTATGGCTTGCTAGCTAAATTAATCTGGCTAGGCACAGTCACTGATGGTTGTTGATCACTTTGCAGGAACTTAGACGCAGGAGAGTAGAAGTGAACGTCGAACTTCGCAAGGCAAAGAAGGACGATCAGATCTTCAAAAGAAGAAATGTCACCACTTTGGTCGACGAGGTAACTTCCCCACTTCAAGAGAAAAGCCAAAACTGTCAGGTGAGTTTGTTAGGCCTGCCTGTTAATACAATTCCAGTGGCGCACAATTGGACCAGCGTCATCCGGGTTAGGGGAGGGTTTGGCCGGAGAAGGCCGTAAAATATTTTGTTCTTAACTGACTTGCCTAGTAAAATAATTCCAATGGCAACAACCTGTTGTCTTAATTTACAGGCCACTCGACAGTGGACCGTGGAGGAAATTATTGCAGGTGTGAACAGTAACAACCTTGATGCCCAGCTCAACGCCACGCAAGCTGCAAGGTAATCAATGTAAAACTTTCTGGGAAATCCTCTTTTTTTTAATTTTAATTTTTAAGTGTTGGCGATCATGATTTGTTGCTTTTTCAATTGTTCTCATTACAGGAAGTTGCTATCCCGTGAGAGACATCCTCCCATTGACCACATCATCAGTGCTGGGTTGATTCCAAAGTTAGTTGCTTTCTTGGGTTTGGAGTCACCCCCTATCCAGTTTGAGGCTGCCTGGGCTCTAACCAACATTGCATCTGGAACATCTGACCAGACCAGTGCTGTTGTGGAGGGCGGAGCCATTCCAGCCTTCATCAGGCTTGTCATATCTCCCCACCCCCACATCAGCGAGCAGGCTGTGTGGGCTTTGGGTAACATTGCAGGTAAAGCCTTCCTCTTTTGTTACAGCATCTCGTCAGTGTATAGAGCCCTAAACTGCATAAGTGATCTCCCACCCCTAACCTTGCATCCTTGATTTATTCTGTTAGGTGATGGGTCAGTCTACAGAGACCAAGTCATCAAGCATGGAGCTGTGGCCCCCCTGCTTAGTCTGCTCGCTGTCCCTGAGCTTTCTTTGTTCTCTGTAAGTATTCTTAGTGGCTAGACACTTAATGCGGTGATCCTTGGCAACCGTTCATAAGTAATGGACAGTCACTTGACTTGTTCATGACACGCTACAAAGTATCAGTCTTGTTTTTTGATAACTCCTTGCCCCCACATTACTTTCCTCACTGACCACTGGGAGGTGCTGTAACTCAATTAATGAACACCTCAAATATTTGTTTGTCTTCTCTGCAGTCTGGCTACCTGAGGAACATCACCTGGACGTTGTCAAACTTGTGCCGCAACAAGAACCCATCTCCCCCTCTGGCAGCCGTGCAGCAGATCCTGCCCACTCTGGTGCGTCTGCTGCACTATGATGATAAGGGTGTGCTGGCAGACACCTGCTGGGCATTGTCCTATCTGACAGACGGGCCCAACGATCGCATTGAGGTGGTGGTGCAGACTGGCCTGATATCCCGCCTGGTGCAGCTGCTTGGCTCTGGGGAGATCGCTGTTGTGGTATGTGCCCAGTCTAGTTATCCTGCAGAGGTGGTGGGCTGTCATGTACAATGATGAAGTAGTCACCATATTTATATACACTGCTCAAAAAAATAAAGGGAACACTTAAACAACACAATGTAAATCACACTTCTGTGAAATCAAACTGTCCACTTAGGAAGCAACACTGATTGACAATAAATTTCACATGCTGTTGTGTAAATGGAATAGACAACAGGTGGAAATTATAGGCAATTAGCAAGACACCCCCAATAAAGGAGTGGTTCTGCAGGTGGTGACCACAGACCACTTCTCAGTTCCTATGCTTCCTGGCTGATGTTTTGGTCACTTTTGAATGCTGGCGGTGCTTTCACTCTAGTGGTAGCATGAGACGGAGTCTACAACCCACACAAGTGGTTCAGGTAGTGCAGCTCATCCAGGATGGCACATCAATGCGAGCTGTGGCAAGACGGTTTGCTGTGTCTGTCAGCGTAGTGTCCAGAGCATGGAGGTGCTACCAGGAGACAGGCCAGTACATCAGGAGACGTGGAGGAGGCCGTAGGAGGGCAACAACCCAGCAGCAGGACCGCTACCTCCGCCTTTGTGCAAGGAGGAGCAGGTGGAGCACTGCCAGAGCCCTGCAAAATGACCTCCAGCAGGCCACAAATGTGCATGTGTCTGCTCAAACGGTCAGAAACAGACTCCATGAGGGCCCGACGTCCACAGGTGGGGGTTGTGCTTACAGCCCAACACCGTGCAGGACGTTTGGCATTTGCCAGAGAACACCAAGATTGGCAAATTCGCCACTGGCGCCCTGTGCTCTTCACAGATGAAAGCAGGTTCACACTGAGCACATGTGACAGAGTCTGGAGACGCCGTGGAGAACGTTCTGCTGCCTGCAACATCCTCCAGCATGACCGGTTTGGCGGTGGGTCAGTCATGGTGTGGGGTGGCATTTCTTTGGGGGGCCGCACAGCCCTCCATGTGCTCGCCAGAGGTAGCCTGACTGCCATTAGGTACCGAGATGAGATCCTCAGACTCCTTGTGAGACCATATGCTGGTGCGGTTGGCCCTGGGTTCCTCCAAATGCAAGACAATGCTAGACCTCATGTGGCTGGAGTGTGTCAGCAGTTCCTGCAAGAGGAAGGCATTGATGCTATGGACTGGCCCGCCCGTTCCCCAGACCTGAATCCAATTGAGCACATCTGGGACATCATGTCTCGCTCCATCCACCAACGCCACGTTGCACCACAGACTGTCCAGGAGTTGGCGGATGCTTTAGTCCAGGTCTGGGAGGAGATGCCTCAGGAGACCATCCGCCACCTCATCAGGAGCATGCCCAGGCGTTGTAGGGAGGTCATACAGGCACGTGGAGGCAACACACACTACTGAGCCTCATTTTTACTTGTTTTAAGGACATTACATCAAAGTTGGATCAGCCTGTAGTGTGGTTTTCCACTTTAATTTTGAGTGTGACTCCAAATCCAGACCTCCATGGGTTGATAAATTTGATTTCCATTGATAATTTGTGTGATTTTGTTTTCAGCACATTCAACTATGTAAAGAAAAGTATTTAATAAGAATATTTCATTCATTCAGATCTAGGATGTGTTATTTTAGTGTTCCCTTTTTCTTTTCTTTTTTTTGCAGTGTATTTCAACATCTATGGTACTATGTCTGTATTCACCCAAGTGCCCACTGTCTTTGACCTGTCTCCTTCAGACTCCTTCTCTGCGTGCCATTGGAAATATGGTGACTGGCACGGATGAGCAGACTCAGGCTGTGCTGAATGCTGGGGCCCTCTCCATGTTCCCTGGCCTGCTTCGCCATCACAAGAGTAACATCCAGAAGGAGGCCTCCTGGACCCTTTCCAACATCACTGCAGGGAGAGACTCTCAGATCCAGGATATCATCAATGCTGGCCTGGTCCCTCTCATGGTAGATGTCCTACGCAAGGTATGTAGGATTGTTTTCTGTAGTATCTTATATGATAGGATTTGTATAATTAGGAATGGTGGGATGTTTTTTTTATAACACTATTCCGCATCTGCATTTCTATACAGGGTGACTACAAGACTCAGAAAGAGGCAGTTTGGGCAATAACCAACTTTACCAGTGGGGGCACAGTTGAACAGGTTGTGTACCTTGTTCAAGCCAATGTGCTGGAGCCTCTGTTGAATCTACTCTCAACAAAGGACAGTAAAACCATCCTTGTCATCTTGGATGCCATCACCAACATTTTCCTGGTAAGGGGACTTTCTCGCCAAGAATAAGTAAATAAATCTTAACGGTGTAGACATAACCCTGTAACTGCAAGATTCGGGTGACATATTTATTCTTTAACTTGTTTTGTCCATCAGGCTGGAGATAAGATTGGTGAAGCAGAAAAGCTGTGCATGATGATCGAGGAATGTGGTGGGCTAGACAAGATTGAAGCTCTGCAGTCCCATGAGAATGAGCTCGTCTACAAGGCCTCCCTCAACCTGATTGAGAAATATTTCTCTGGAGAGGTGAGCATTGTGTAATGGTGACTAATTGAACCTGTCCTATTATAGATGGTATTTCCTTTGCCTCAATTTTTCTTGCATGTGCTGTTTTCTAGGAAGAGGAAGACCAATGTGTTGCTCCAGAATTGACAACTGATGGCTATGCATTCCAGATCAGTGAGAACCAAAGCACTTTCAACTTCTAAATACCACTTTTCCTTTCATCTCTACTGTATACTGCCACTGTTTGTCCTCTGTAATAATGGACTTCTATTGTCTGAAATGTACATATGTTTTATAATTGTCTGTAAATAAATGTATTAAGATTCCAACTGCTGTAATTTCTTGGTTTGGGTGGATTGGCAATGCATTGAATTCCAATATGAATCTTTATAGCTTCCATCCTCTTTTTTTCTGTAAGAACGAAATGCAAATAAGCGGTTTTTGCTACGGTATCTGGACTGTCAGAGCCAGCTTTTTTTTTTATATATTTTTTTTTAAATTACACTAGTCTAACAAAGTTGTATTTTCTCAGTCATTGGCATTTTGGCATCCGATCATGTCAGTTTTTAGCCAAGCCGTACAGGCAGCTGTTTCCATCCCCATGTCGTCATTGGTCATTTACTTACTAGCCTCCCTGAAGTGGGATCTGCACTGAAGGGCGCACGAGCTCCACAGTTCAACTCTCGTCTGGCTGGGAGGAGGACTTAATTCCAATCGGTCCGAAGCTGAAGCGCGCTGAAGATGTGAAGTGTGAACTCGGTTCGCTTGCTTACTCTAAAATATTTAGTCGCCCGGAACACCGATGACCAAATACTCTTGCGAAATCAAATGCATTCTGTGGCATCCTATCTAGTAATTGTGTGATCATGATGGCAGCAGTGCTGTCTACATCCGGGCAACAATGCCTTCAATCCATTATTGTTACTTCTGTCTGAAACTGGTTAGTCTTATTAAATATTAAGCTGGAAGCAAGATGTCTAACCAAGGAGTTCGGCGAAATGGTCCGGTTAAACTGCGTTTAACAGGTAAGAGACCCAAAATGTTGAATGTTGTCCCTCCACAAATGTGTCTATTTAGCGCGACCTAGCTACTATAGCTAGTTGTGTTTATTGTGTCGCTAGCCCAGCTAACGACGTTAGTTTGTAGGACGAACGTTCGAAAGGGTGCTTGCTGTGGTTTAAAAGTTTGGGCGCACTTTAATATTTCGAGTAGGGCACGTTATGTATGTGACAAATTAAACAAACTAAGCTAAACGACACAGTAGCTAGATAACTTTAACGTTTCTGAAATATGATTTATAACGCCTGCTAAATTAAATGGCTAGCTTGTTAACGTTGGCTTCTAACGTTAGCTAACCAGCTAATTGGACGTTAGCACAGGCAAAACAGAAGTAATCCACCTGGGATTACTGTTAGTAGCTAGCTGGCTAACTAAATAGTAACATCACTTGTTTATTCATTCTAGATAAGAAATAGTTGGTGTTAGCTGAAATTCAATTACGTCCACAAATTTGTGTAAGAACACTGTTAGGATAGATTACCCTCTTTCATTTTTAAACTATGCATATACCATAGTAATGTTCATGTGGGTAACTAACGTTCTCATTATTTGCCATAAGTGTCACTGTCCCACAACTTATTTGTTGTGCTATTAATCTAGCTAATAAAACAATGCCATTGCTACTACACAATCTGTATAATTGAAGCATCTAGATGGCGACTAAATGAGCTAGATGGAGAGACTATGGCTGCGTTTACACAGGCAGACCAATTCCGATCTTTTGCACAATTATTGCTGGGGGGGGAATTTGTGGAAAAATATGGGAATTGGGCTGTCAGTGTAAACGCAGCATATCTCCCAGACATTCCACATCATACTGCAAAGTGCGGATCAATCCCCCACAGAATGCTGTGATGCAAACAGGGTATCAACGCACTTGCTGGGTCGCTCTTATTTGTTTTTTTTTACAATTTCAACACAAAGTGAAACGTTTACATGAGAGGACATTGTTTTGACTGGGAGAGGGGGATGACAGCAGTTGTGTTTGATGTACCTCCAGGTTCAGGGCCGAGTCAAATTCCAGGCCTTTCCAATCACCAGGAGGAGCCAAATTAAATATTTAAGCTAGTGCTGTTTCTGATAGAAATGCGTGTAGTGCAGGGTGTCTCTGGACATAAGTGAGAGAGAGATCTGCCTGATGGTGAAAAGAGATTACTCTCAATGGTGTTGCTTAAATCACCTGTGCTACAGAGGCCTCGTTTGCACAGGAAGCCCAATTTGGATCTTTTGCCCAATTTTTGGGCAAAAGATCTGATTGCTCAAAAGACTAATTGGTGAAAAGATCAGAGTTCGGCTGCATTGTAAACGCAGCTTTAAGCATGGAAAGTAAAGCACATTGAAAGTTCTGACAACCTGTGAATTTGTCCAAATGTGAGAACTTTTCTGCACAAATTCTACTGGTGCGGTAACCAGGTTTGAACTAGATAGCCCCATTTGAAATGTTTCCAACGTAATATCCTGAACTTAAGACAGATTTCGGTGTCTGTTTTGCTTGTCCAAACTAAATGGTCAAGTGCAACACTGTTTTCTGTCACATTTTTATTTTCTTGAACTTTGTAAATTGCCCACTGTGAATTAGTCTGTCGTTCCACTTAGAGATTGACTGCATTGGTGTCTTGGCGAAATAGTAAGAATGTGAAATCACTGTCAAAAACAAGGAGAGTATGATCACATGGACCTCTTTTCCTGACTTTACACAATGTGTATTTGCGCACTTAACTACTTTCATATTTGCTTTTCTGCCTGTCTTCCACATGTCTGTCAGTTGAACTGAAGGACGTTGTTTAGCGAGTCAGTGCTGTGGTGGTATGTCCTCCTTACCTGACTACCCATTAGTGATTGGGGGGGATCGATTGTAGAGGTCGACTGATTATGATTTTTCAATGCCGATACCGCTTATTGGAGGACCAAAAAAAACGATGCAGATTTTTATATATGTATTTGTGATGACAATTACAACATTACTGAATTAACACTATTTTAACTTAATATAATACATAAATTAAAATGTAGTCTCAAAAAAACGAGATGTTCAATTTGGTTTAAATAATGCAAAAACAGTTTTGGAGAAGAAAGTAAAAGTGCAATATGTGCCATGTAAAAAAGCTAACGTTTAAGTTCCTTCAGAACATATGAAAGCTGGTGGTTCCTTTTAACATGAGTCTTCAATATTCCTCATTAAGAAGCTTTAGGTTGTAGATATTATAGGACTATTTCTCTCTATTCTCTCCATTTGTATTTCATATACCTTTGACTATTGGATGTTCTTATAGGCACTATAGTATTGCCAGCCTAATCTTGGGAGTTGATAGGCTTGAAGTCATAAACAGCGCAATGCTTGAAGCACAGCGAAGAGCTGCTGGGAAATGCAGGAAAGTGCTGTTTGAATGAATGCTTACGAGCCTGCTGCTGCCTACCACCACTGGTATATCAAATCATAGACTTAATTATAATAAACACGCAATTTCTTTCAGTGAAATACGGAACCGTTCTGTATTTTATCGAACGGGCGGCAACCCTAAGTCTAAATATTGCTGTTACATTGCACAACCGTCAAATTATGGCAAATTAATTACGGTCTTTGTTAGGAAGAAATGGTCTTCACACAGTTCGCAACGAGCTAGGTGGCCCAAACTGCTGCATATACCCTAACTCTACTTGCAAAGAACGAAAAAGAAGTGACACAATTTCCCTAGGTAAAATAAATTCGTGTTAGCAGGCAACTAAATATGTAGGTTAATGTGCTTGTGTATTGATTTTAAGAAAGGCATTGATGTTTATGGTTAGGTACACATTGGTGCAACGACGGTACTTTTTTCGTGAATGCGCATGTTAAATCATCACCCGTTTGGTGAAGTAGGCTGTGATTCGATGATAAATAAACAGGCACTGCATTGATTATATGCAACACGGGACAAGCTAGATAAACTAGTAATATCATCAACCATGTGTAGTTAACTAGTGATTATGTTAAGATTGATTTTTTTACAAGTTAAGTTTAATGCTAGCTAGCAACTTACCTTGGCTCCTTGCTCCACTCGTGTAACAGGTGGTCAGCCTGCCACGCAGTCTCCTCGTGGAGTGCAATGTAATCGGCCATAATCGGCGTCCAAAAATGCCGATTACCGATTGTTATGAACACTTGAAATCGTCCCTAATTAATCGGACATGCCGTTACATATCGGGATTTTATTTGACGATATATCGTTTGGACAATATCGCAATATTATTTTTGCGCTAGTTGGCTGTACCTTCACCAAAACTCATATTTTTCCTTCATAGCTTGTTCTCCATCTTTCTCCATTCTCCATCTGTCAAATATTGTATATACTTAATCATCACTATTTGGGCATGATAAGATGACATGATTGTGAAAATCTAATGTGTTTACTTACTGATAGGTGAGTTTGTATAAGTAATGAAGGTCTGAGCATGAGTTGTGAATTGATAATAGCAGCTTGTTGACTTTGACACATTGCTGTTGATGAGTTTGTTATTGGGTAAACCCTGAATGATGAGTTGTTACATGTGAGCAGTCTTGTCGCTGTTTGCGTTCCTCTGAGCTTCTCCTTGCTGACATACCCCCATCCATTCGAACCAGATGTTGCAGACGGTTGCCAGCTTTTAAACTGGAAAAATATGGCAAGCAAGCCGCTAAAACTAACACTTGTGGTGAGAATTGCCCCTTGAATACACAAGACAGGTTTCCATTAGGCTCTACAGCTGATCACTCTTAAATTATGTCACACAAACATGGTTAATGGCACAATACATGATCCGGTAAGTAATAAATTACAGCGTTAAAATATGGCTCAATGCGGAGCACCTTATCTGATCAGCTCTAAATTGTATTACTCAAACATGGTTCATGACCAAATGGTATCCATTCCAAACAGCCATAAATTTGTCAGGACACAGCACATGCTAACTTATGTCTCCCATAAAGTCATTTGAACAAAGAAGCTGTGGAAGGGAGAAGTGATCCCTCCATTTTAACACTGAGGCCTCTGATCCCCAGCTGTTTGTAGCCGAGAGCTGAATTCGCCTCACCCACCAACAGATTTGAACAGCACAGACATTGATTAAGAGATCTCCATAGCATCAGTAAAATGAAACACTTAGCAATAGGTTCTAAAAAAAATATATATATAAGGGCCATCTGTTCTTAGTTTTATTGTCTGACCCTTTGTTAGTTGATTCAACTCTTTGTTTAGCATGCATATTACTCTTCTGGGTTTTGCCATGTACAGGAAAGAGGGAAGAGCTGACTCTATGGGATTGTCTAGCATTCTCCACAAAAGCATCCCCCTTTCTTTCTTTCTGTGAGTCACTCAGTCCTGTTCTTTCCGACTGTAAACAGCTCCCCTCCCAATCCTAAGCGCGTGTCACCCCCACCCTCAGTGAGAGAGAAAGCTGTCGTGTGGTGCTGGGTTTCTCTCTGACTCAGTCAGTGGTTTTGTATCTTTCTTTTGACTGGGAACCAGCTACTATTGAGGACAGCATTGAACAAAGCTGCAGCTTTGTCAGGTTTACCTATTGAAATGTCTACATTTTATTTAGTCGATTATAGTTGCTAGCTACCTCGCTGGGATCTTATATTTGGGCTGTTGAAAGAACACAGATGCACTTGTCTCATTTAAATCAAAGCAGCCCAAAAAATAATCTTGTGACAATAGGTTGCGAGACTAAACATTCTCTCGCTGTACAATTCTGATTGAAGGATCCATTCTCTGTAGTCCTTAGTCTGCCTATTGGGTTAACATGTTAGGTAGTGGGGGGAAACTTGCAGCTGGGCACAGATGGTGCTACAGAGGCACAGCACTTAATGATCAAGAGTTCTTAATGTGTGCCGAGTCTGCCTGGTGTGTTCATGTGACTCAGGCCGTTTTACAGAGTGCCTGTATGGAAGTGATTTTCGTCATCTGGGTGTTCAGATGGGATACATCGTAAATACACAATGATTAGGTACATGTGGGGAACTGTTGACTTTGCTACTCCATTGCAGAACAGTTCCACATTTTGCTTAAAGAAAAGGAAAACAAAATAATAGCAATTATTGCGCGTCATTTGTAAATGTTTTCCTTCCCCCGCTGAGGGCCCTCCAATAATTGCAATTTTTCCATAAATTAATTGACTGGGGTTGGCTTTCCTGTTGGTTCAGCTGCTCTTCAACGCGGACGAAGGCTTCTGCGGTCACACTCACAAACCACTGCCAGCAATGGAGGCGGAGTGGGCAGCATCGGAGAGGAAGCTCTTTACAGATGAACACTTGTCCAAATGTCACCCCTGACAGGTGGGGAGCAGACAAGAGAAACTCCCTTTGGGGTTCATAGTAATAATAAAGTGAAGAATTGCAGTCCTATTACGCAGTAGGACTGTCTGTTGGTCCTCATGTTTTGCACAGATTGCTGGGGGGATTGAGGCCTGTCCTCTCTACAGTGCAATGTTTGAGCAATCAGTCAGTGGTGGACCTTAGGAGAGTGGTGCTCCCAGCTAGGCCGAGCGTAGGGTGGCCCATCAGACAGAGCTTTATTATCTTCATTGGTGGATTGTTTTCCCAACTTCAGAGTTCTTTATTGAACTTAATGCTGGCTTAGGTTGGTTTGTGTGCTTATCTCACTGACTCAATACATTCCATTCAAGTCGGGTTAATGGATTATAGTTTCCTTGTCTGATTTAGAAACTAAATGCACAGACCACCTCACATTCCCCTTTCTATAGACAGGTGGTTTGTTTACCTAACGAACTGATGCGTGCACAACTTTGGGACAGCACAGATGGGGTTGGCTTACAAAGGATTATTGACATTAAACCATATTTCATCTTAATGTTTATTGAGAACATAAATACATTTGCCCAATAAACACTGGTGTCTCTCAAAAGCATCGTTAGTTGTTGATTAGCTAGCTAGCGAATTTTAGCCATGTTGGCATAGCCATGACATAAGTCAAAACACCGCAAAACAAGACAACTAGCTGAAACAGCCACCTATGGTTCCCCACAGCTACAACAATGGCAAGAAGCTGCCATCTGACCATTCAGAATCATAACACAGCCTTTTGCCTCTTAGATGTGAGTGCATCATTGTTTTGACATTGTCAACCAACCCGTCTGTCTATACTCCGCTCTGTCTTGCCTCTGTAGTCTATGTTCTTTGTGAAACCAGAGGGCATCCAATGATAAGCAGGTGCTGAGCGTGAGTATCAGTCGACAGAACATCTGCAGCCAGCCCCTCTCTGATGAGTGCTCTCCAGGCAGCGGCTGACATTATTTACAAGCGCCCCTCCACCTTACTGTCTGACAGAGGAAACACTGTCCTTCAAAGGCCTGATGTGTTAACCTGGCAGAGCCGGTTATTGGGTCAGAATTGGTTTAGCGGTGAGGGGGAGCTCTAGTGAGAATGAATCTGATGCTTGTCTGCAGGCTCCTCATATCACTGCTGCCTGAACTCCATTATTTTCCTCCCTATGCTCATTCTCGCTCTTTTCTCAAACGCTGCCTTTGAAGTGAGAAATGTCACTTTGGGGTATTTTTTCACTATGATTCACTTTAGATGCCCTTGTTGTTTTTCAGTTAAATAGTACAGGGAAAGTATTGGGTACTTAGAAATGGGTTGTGTTCGGTCTCACTCCCTTGACCAATGTAGGCTAGTCGTAATATCTAGTGTCTTAAAGGGATAATGCGAGATTATGGAAATACATTTTTTAAAAGTATGTCTGCGTGCAATATGAAGGAAGTTCGAGGTAGTTTCGCGAGCTGATGCTAACTAGCGTTATATGTTGTATAGCTGCAGTGAAATGTGTTGTTTTACAGGGTCAGCCATAGTTATATGGTGCCTCTGGAGCAAATTAGGGGTAAGTGCCTTGCTCAAGGGCAAATCTCTCTCTCCCTCTCTCTATATATATATAATATATATATCTTTCTCACAGGATGTTGGTTGCACTTTAATTGGGGAGGACAGGCTTGTGGTAATGGCTGGAGCTGAATGATACCATTCCATTAGCTCAATTCTGGCCATTATTATGAGCCGTCCTCCCCTCAGCAGCCTCCTGTGATATATATATATATATACACTGCTCAAAAAAATAAAGGGAACACTTAAACAACACAATGTAACTCCAAGTAAATCACACTTCTGTGAAATCAAACTGTCCACTTAGGAAGCAACACTGATTGACAATACATTTCACATGCTGTTGTGCAAATGGAATAGACAACAGGTGGAAATTATAGGCAATTAGCAAGACACCCCCAATAAAGGAGTGGTTCTGCAGGTGGTGACCACAGACCACTTCTCAGTTCCTATGCTTCCTGGCTGATGTTTTGGTCACTTTTGAATGCTGGCGGTGCTTTCACTCTAGTGGTAGCATGAGACGGAGTCTACAACCCACACAAGTGGCTCAGGTAGTGCAGCTCATCCAGGATGGCACATCAATGCGAGCTGTGGCAAGAAGGTTTGCTGTGTCTGTCAGCGTAGTGTCCAGAGCATGGAGGCGCTACCAGGAGACAGGCCAGTACATCAGGAGACGTGGAGGAGGCCGTAGGAGGGCAACAACCCAGCAGCAGGACCGCTACCTCCGCCTTTGTGCAAGGAGGAGCACTGCCAGAGCCCTGCAAAATGATCTCCAGCAGGCCACAAATGTGCATGTGTCTGCTCAAATGGTCAGAAACAGACTCCATGAGGGCCCGACGTCCACAGGTGGGGGTTGTGCTTACAGCCCAACACCGTGCAGGACGTTTGGCATTTGCCAGAGAACACCAAGATTGGCAAATTCGCCACTGGCGCCCTGTGCTCTTCACAGATGAAAGCAGGTTCACACTGAGCACATGTGTGACAGACGTGACAGAGTCTGGAGACGCCGTGGAGAACGTTCTGCTGCCTGCAACATCCTCCAGCATGACCGGTTTGGCAGTGGGTCAGTCATGGTGTGGGGTGGCATTTCTTTGGGGGGCCGCACAGCCCTCCATGTGCTCGCCAGAGGTAGCCTGACTGCCATTAGGTACCGAGATGAGATCCTCAGACCCCTTGTGAGACCATATGCTGGTGCGGTTGGCCCTGGGTTCCTCCTAATGCAAGACAATGCTAGACCTCATGTGGCTGCAGTGTGTCAGCAGTTCCTGCAAGAGGAAGGCATTGATGCTATGGACTGCCCGTTCCCCAGACCTGAATCCAATTGAGCACATCTGGGACATCATGTCTCGCTCCATCCACCAACGCCACGTTGCACCACAGACTGTCCAGGAGTTGGCGGATGCTTTAGTCCAGGTCTGGGAGGAGATCCCTCAGGAGACCATCCGCCACCTCATCAGGAGCATGCCCAGGCGTTGTAGGGAGGTCATACAGGCACGTGGAGGCCACACACACTACTGAGCCTCATTTTGACTTGTTTTAAGGACATTACATCAAAGTTGGATCAGCCTGTAGTGTGGTTTTCCACTTTAATTTTGAATGTGACTCCAAATCCAGACCTCCATGGGTTGATAAATTTGATTTCCATTGATAATTTGTGTGATTTTGTTGTCAGCACATTCAACTATGTAAAGAAAAAAGTATTTAATAAGAATATTTCATTCATTCAGATCTAGAATGTGTTATTTTAGTGTTCCCTTTATTTTTTTGAGCAGTGTATATAACTCAGCAAAAAAAGAAACGTCCCTTTTTCACGACCCTGTCTTTCAAAGATAATTAGTAAAAATCCAAATAAATTCACAGATCTTCATTGTAAAGCGTTTAAACACTGTTTCCCATGCTTGTTCAATGAACCATAAACAATTAATGCACCTGTGGAACGGTTATTAAGACACTAACAGCTTACAGATGGTAGGCAATTAAGGTCACAGTTATGAAAACTTAGGACAATGAAGAGGCCTTTCTACTGACTCTGAAAAACACCAAAAGAAAGACGCCCAGGGTCCCTGCACATCTGCGTGAACGTGCTTTAGGCATGCTGCAAGGAGGCATTAGGACTGCAGATGTGGCCAGGGCAATAAATTGCAATGTCCGTACTGTGAGATGCCTAAGCGAGACAGGATGGACAGCTGATCGTCCTCGCAGTGGCAGAACACGTGTAACAACACCTGCACAGGATCGGTACATCCGAACATCACACCTGCGGGACAGGTACAGGATGGCAACAACAACTGCCCGAGTTATAGCAGGAATGCACAATCCCTCCATCAGTGCTCAGATTGTCCGCAAGAGGCTGGACTGAGGGCTTGTAGGCCTGTTGTAAGGCAGGTCCTCATCAGACATCACTGGCAACAACGTCGCCTATGGGCACAAACCGTCGCTGGACCATACAGGACTGGCAAAAAGTTATCTTCACTGACGAGTCGCGGTTTTGTCTCGCCAGGGTTGATGGTCGGATTCGCGTTTATCGTCGAAGGAATGAGCATTACACCGAGGCCTGTACTCTGGAGCGGGATCGTTTTGGAGGTGGAGGGTAGTCACGGTCTGGGGCGGTGTGTCACAGCATCATCGTACTGAGCTTGTTGTTATTGCAGGCAATCTCAACGCTGTGCGTTACAGGGAAGACATCCTCCTCCCTCATGTGGTACCTTTCCTGCAGGCTCATCCTGACATGACCCTCCAGCATGACAATGCCACCAGCCATACTGCTCGTTCTGTGTGTGATTTCCTGCAAGACAGGAATGTCAGTGTTCTGCCATGGCCAGCGAAGAGCCCGGATCTCAATCCCATTGAGTTTGTCTGGGAACTGTTGGATCGAAGGGTGAGGGCTAGGGCCATTCCCCCCAGAAATGTCCGGGAACTTGCAGGTGCCTTGGTGGAAGAGTGGGGTAACATCTCACAGCAAGAACTGGCAAATCTGGTGCAGTCCATGAGGAGGAGATGCACTGCAGTACTTAATGCAGCTGGTGGCCACACCAGATACTGACTGTTACTTTTGATTTTGACCCCGCCTTTGTTCAGGGACACATTATTCAATTTCTGTTCGTCACATGTCTGTGGAACTTTTTCAGTCTATGTTTCAGTTGAATCTTATGTTCATACAAATATTTACACGTTAAGTTTGCTGAAAATAAGCGCAGTTGACAGTGAGAGAGCGTTCTTTTTTTTCTGAGTTTATGTGTGTGTGTGTGTTTTTTTGGGTTAATTTTCGGGATGGAAAGACACTTTCAGTGTAAACTTTAATGACTTAAACCAAATATAAAGTATGTAGAAAAGATAATGGACCTATATATTTTTTCATAATTTAATCTTTGAACTAACAATCACCAAAATAAAAGGTCAACGGTCAGGGAGAATTGAAAATTCCAAAATAAATGAATATAGCAGTATATATTGTAGTATGTTTGAGTAAAAGAGCACAGCATTAGCCGTGGCAAAATGTATAGATTTGCAGGAAATTCGCTTCAAACTGCAAAAATGTATCTCAACTACATGGATTTCGTTTTTTAAATTGCTGAGCCGACCGCGCACCCTGCCACGCCCACCACCTAAGCCTTTTTTTGATCCAGAAAAAAAGCCTTACTTCAGACATGTCTATGAATCCACACAAGACATGACTGCCGCGTGGCAGGTAGCCTAGTGCGTTGTAACCAAAAGGTTGCAAGTTCGAATCCCCATGCTGACAAGATAAAAAAATCTGTCGTTCTGCCACTGAAACACTGTTCCTAGGCCGTCATTGAAAATAAGAATTTGTTCTTAACTGACTTGCCTAGTTAAATAAAGGTAAAATAAATAAACATGAATCCACACAGTGTAACAGGTCATGTACAGTAGCAGTCTTTAGAACAGGACAGAGGGGCCTGTAGCATGGCCAAGTGCCTTAAGTCAGACACTCAGCCCTCCTCATCTCTGTTGTTTAGTCTGACCTTGCCAGACCAGACCTTCCTCCCACTAACACAGGAGCAAAGGTACACATGACCCTATTATTCTTCATCACTTAGGCTATGCTCCATCACTCAGGGTTCCACTTTGCTGGGGATCCCTGGGTACTGTACTCTTGAACGGTTTTTACTAAGTTAATTTTGTGAGCAGTTTTACTTGTTTGTGATTCTTGTTTTCTTTTTCTGTGGTTCGGGGAGGTAATGGTTTGCTCAGGTGAGTTTTACTAGAATAGATTAGAGGTCGACCGATTTATGATTTTTCAACGCCGATACCGATAATTGGAGGATCAAAAAAAGCTTATACCGATTAATCGGACAATTTTTAAATATATATTTGTAATAAATTACAATTACAACAATACTAAATAAACAATGAACACTTTTATTTTAACTTAATATAATACATAAATAAAATCAATTTAGTCTCAAATAAATAATGAATCACACTCAATAATGCAAAAACACAGTGTTGGAGAAGAAAGTAAAAGTGCAATATGTGCCATGTAAAAAAGCTAACGTTTAAGTTCCTTGCTCAGAACATGAGAACATATGAAAGCTGGTGGTTCAATATTCCCAGTTCTTCAATATTCCCAGTTAAGAAGTTTTAGGTTGTAGTTATAGGAATTATGACGTGTCAACTATTTCTCTCTATAGCGTTTGTATTTCATATACCTTTGACTATTGGATGTTCTTATAGGCACTTTAGTATTGCCAGCCTAATCTCGGGAGTTGATAGGCTTGAAGTCATAAACAGCGCTGTGCTTCAAGCATTGCTAAGAGCTGCTGTTTGAATGAATTCTTACGAGCATGCTGCTGCCTACCACCGCTCAGTCAGGCTGCTCTATCAAATATCAAATCATATACTTAATTATAATATAATAAACATGCAGAAATACGAGCCTTTGGTCATTAATATGGTCAAATCCGGAAACTATCATTTCGAAAACAAAACGTTTATTCTTTCACTGAAATACGGAACCGTTCCATATTTTATCGAACGGGTGGCAACCCTAAGTCTAAATATTGCTGTTACATTGCACAACCTTCAATGTTATGTCATAATTATGTACAATTCTGGCAAATTAATTACGGTCTTTGTTAGGAAGAAATGGCTTTTCAACAGTTCGCAACGAGCCAGGCGGCCCAAACTGCTGTATATACCCTGCCTCTGTTTGCACTGAACCCAAGAGAAGTGACACAATTTCCTCCCTAGTTAATATTGCCTGCTAACATGAATTTCTTTTAACTACGTGTGCAGGTTTAAAAATATATACTTGTGTATTGATTTTAAGAAAGGCATTGATGTTTATGGTTAGGTACATTACTGCAACTATTGTGCTTTTTTCGCAAATGCGCTTTTGTTAAATCATCACCCGTTTGGCGAAGTTGAAGTAAAATCAAATCAAATCAAATCAAATTTTATTAGTCACATACACATGGTTAGCAGATGTTAATGCGAGTGTAGCGAAATGCTTGTGCTTCTAGTTCCGACAATGCAGTAATAACCAACAGTAATCTAACCTAACAATTCCACACTACTACCTTACACACACACACAAGTGTAAGGGATAAAGAATATGTACATAAAGATATATGGATGAGTGGTGGTACAGAACGGCATGGCAGATGCAGTAGATGGTATAGAGTACGGTATATACATATGAGATGAGTACTGTAGGGTATGTAAACATAAAGTGGCATAGTTTAAAGTGGCTAGTGGTACATGTATTGCATAAAGATGGCAAGATGCAGTAGATGATATAGAGTACAGTATGTATACATATGAGATGGGTAATGTAGGGTATGTAAACATTGTATTAAGTGGCATTGCTTAAAGTGGCTAGTGGTACATTTTTACATAATTTCCATCAATTCCCATTTTTAAAGTGGCTGGAGTTGAGTCAGTATGTTGGCAGCGGCCGCTAAATGTTAGTGGTGGCTGTTTAACAGTCTGATGGCCTTGAGATAGAAGCTGTTTTTCAGTCTCTCGGTCCCTGCTTTGATGCACCTGTACTGACCTCGCCTTCTGGATGATAGCGGGGTGAACAGGCAGTGGCTTGGGTGGTTGTTGTCCTTGATGATCTTTATGGCCTTCCTGTGACATCGGGTGGTGTAGGTGTCCTGGAGGGCAGGTAGTTTGCCCCTGGTGATGCGTTCTGCAGACCTCACTACCCTCTGGAGAGCCTTACGGTTGTGGGCGGAGCAGTTGCCGTACCAGGCGGTGATACAGCCCGACAGGATGCTCTCGATTGTGCATCTGTAGAAGTTTGTGAGTGCTTTTGGTGACAAGCCGAATTTCTTCAGCCTCCTGAGGTTGAAGAGGCGCTGCTGCGCCTTCTTCACAACGCTGTCTGTGTGGGTGGACCAGTTCAGTTTGTCCGTGATGTGTACACCGAGGAACTTAAAACTTTCCACCTTCTCCACTACTGACCCGTCGATGTGGATAGGGGGGTGCTCCCTCTGCTGTTTCCTGAAGTCCACAATCATCTCCTTTGTTTTGTTGACGTTGAGTATGAGGTTATTTTCCTGACACCACACTCCGAGGGCCCTCACCTCCTCCCTGTAGGCCGTCTCGTCGTTGTTGGTGATCAAGCCTACCACTGTAGTGTCATCCGCAAACTTGATGATTGAGTTGGAGGCGTGCATGGCCACGCAGTCGTGGGTGAACAGGGAGTACAGGAGAGGGCTCAGAACGCACCCTTGTGGGGCCCCAGTGTTGAGGATCAGCGGGGTGGAGATGTTGTTACCTACCCTCACCACCTGGGGGCGGCCCGTCAGGAAGTCCAGGACCCAGTTGCACAGGGCGGGGTCGAGACCCAGGGTCTCGAGCTTGATGACGAGTTTGGAGGGTACTATGGTGTTAAATGCTGAGCTGTAATCGATGAACAGCATTCTCACATGGGTATTCCTCTTGTCCAGATGGGTTAGGGCAGTGTGCAGTGTGGTTGCGATTGCGTCGTCTGTGGACCTATTGGGTCGGTAAGCAAATTGGAGTGGGTCTAGGGTGTCCGGTAGGGTGGAGGTGATATGGTCCTTGACTAGTCTCTCAAAGCACTTCATGATGACGGAAGTGAGTGCTACGGGGCGGTAGTCGTTTAGCTCAGTTACCTTAGCTTTCTTGGGAACAGGAACAATGGTGGCCCTCTTGAAGCATGTGGGAACAGCAGACTGGGATAAGGATTGATTGAATATGTCCGTAAATGGCGCCGGAAAGAGATGGCTGCCTCGCTTCGCGTTCCTTGGAAAATATGCAGTATTTTGTTTTTTTACGTGTTATTTCTTACATCGGTACCCCGGGTAATCTTAGGTTTCATTACATACAGTCGGGAGGAACTACTGAATATACGATTAACGTCAACTCATCATCGTTCCTACCAGGAATATGACTTTCCCGAAACGGATCCAGTGTCTTGCCTTCCACACAATACAATGGATCTGATCCCAGCCGGCGACCCTGTGCGTCGCCGAAAAAGGGGAAAACGTGGCGGTCTCGTGGTCAGGCTTCGGAGACGGGCACATCGCGCTCCACTCCCTAGCATACTACTCGCCAATGTCCAGTCTCTTGACAATAAGGTTGATGAAATCCGAGCACGGGTAGCATTCCAGAGAGACATCAGGGATTGCAACGTGCTCTGCTTCACGGAAACATGGCTAACTCAAGGGACGCTAACGGAGTCGGTGCAGCCAGCTGGTTTCTCCATGCATCGCGCCGACAGAAACAAACATCTTTCCGGTAAGAAGAGGGGCGGGGGGGTATGCCTTATGATTAACGAGAAGTGGTGTGATCATCATAACAACACACAAGAACTCAAGTCGTTCTGTTCACCTGATCTAGAACTCCTCACAATCAAATGTCGACCGCATTATCTACCAAGGGAATTCTCGTCAATCATAATCACAGCCGTATACATTCCCCCCCAAGCAGACACATCGATGGCCCTGAACGAACTTTATCTGACTCTTTGTAAACTGGAAACCACACACCCTGAGGCTGCATTCATCGTAGCTGGGGATTTTAACAAGGCTAATCTAAAAACAAAACTCCCTAAATTCTATCAGCATATCGATTGTGCTACCAGGGCTGGAAAAACACTAGACCATTGTTACACTAATTTCCGCGACGCTTATAAGGCCCTCCCCCGCCCCCCTTTCGGAAAAGCTGACCACGACTCCATTTTGTTGATTCCAGCCTACAAACAAAAACTCAAACAACAAGCTCCCGCGCTCAGGTCTGTTCAACGCTGGTCCGACCAATCTGAATCCACGCTTCAAGACTGCTTCGATCACGCAGATTGGAATATGTTCCGCATCGCGTCCAACAACAATATTGACGAATATGCTGATTCGGTGAGCGAGTTCATTAGGAAGTGCATTGACGATGTCGTACCCACAGCAACGATAAAAACATTCCCAAACCAGAAACCGTGGATTGACGGCAGCATTCGCGTGAAACTGAAAGCGCGAACCACTGCTTTTAACCAGGGCAAGGTGACCGGAAGCATGACCGAATACAAACAGTGTAGCTATTCTCTCCGCAAGGCAATCAAACAGGCCAAGTCTCAGTACAGAGACAAAATCGAGTCGAAATTCAACAGCTCAGACACAAGAGGTATGTGGCAGGGTCTACAGTCAATCACGGATTACAAAAAGAAAACCAGCCCCGTCGAGGACCAGGATGTCTTGCTCCCAGACAGGCTAAACAACTTTTTTGCCCGCTTTGAGGACAATACAGTGCCACTGACACGGCCCCCTACCAAAACCTGCGGGCTCTCCTTCACTGCAGCCGAGGTGAGTAAAACATTTAAACGTGTTAACCCTCGCAAGGCTGCAGGCCCAGACGGCATTCCCAGCCGCGTCCTCAGAGCATGCGCAGACCAGCTGGCTGGTGTGTTTACGGACATATTCAAAAGTAGGCTGTGATTCGATGATAAATTAACAGGCACCGCATTGATTATATGCAATGCAGAACAAGCTAGATAAACTAGTAATATCATAAACCATGTGTAGTTAACTAGTGATTGTGAAGATTGATAGTTTTTTTATAAGATAAGTTTAATGCTAGCTAGCAACTTACCTTGGCTCCTTACAGCCACAAGGTCCTTTTGATGCTTCGCTCGCGTAACAGGTGGTCAGCCTGCTACGCAGTCTCCTCGTGGATTGCAATGTAATCGGCCATAATTGGCATCCAAAAAGGCTGATTACCGATTGTTATGAAAACTTGAAATCGTCCCTAATTAAATTGGTCAACCTCTACACTAGATATCCAGACTTGTTTCCAGGAAAAGGTGGTGGGGTACCTAGAATGTTCCTGGGCTCTGCTGTAAACCTGGATTGATGTGATTAACCCATACCTCTCTAACCTTGAGCAGATAGGGGTCTCTAAGTCACCAGTGTTATGGGATGCTTGGTGTGAAAACCCGCAAGGCACTCACAGCTGACACAAAGTATCTGTCTGTGCCCAGCCTGCCGTTGAGCCCTTGGTCCTCTGAGGAGATAGATCACGAGATGTTTATATTCACACCAGATCACATTTCAAATGGCATTTCCACTAAAGTTGAACAAATATGCCAAGGCTTCCTGTAAATTATTTTTTGCATGTGAGCAAAGAGAATTACTGTTTTAAAATGTCTATTTCTGAAGAGTGTCATGTCCGGTAGTTGGCTAGTTAGAAAGTCACCTAACATTATGCCCCTTCTCCTTTTTAAATAGAATTACACTTAATTCAGCAAGTATTTTTTGCTGTTTGACTGTCTTAAGGACGGCCAGGTATCCTTCTTTTAAAATGGCTGCATACAAGGTCTCGTTGAGAGGACCCAGTTAACGCTGTTATTACAGGGACTACTCTCAACATGATTGCACAGCCTTCAACTCATTCCATAGTCCTAGAGTTATCGGGACTCTCCAGAATGAGGTCTGTAAACTTATCCTTGTAGAAAGAAGAGGGACTCTCAGTGTCAGATTTCGGGCTTTTTAACTTTTTTAACTCGCCTTGTTTGCGAGATTGACCCAGTTATTGTGTAACTGTCTGCTTAATAAGTTGTGGCTTGCTAGGTGGAAAATCATTATGAAAGTACCTTCCCCATCCAGGACCGCTCCATTAAAACAATCACAACAATGGCCCGATGATTCATTTTGATTTAGCTGGATCAGAGGCCGCAGACACTCCAGCCAGTCAATTCTAGAGTATGAGGTCAAGGTTTCAATGTGCATTATCATTCAGATGGGATGTGTAATTACAGCCCTGGTCTGACTCGTCAGGGGAGGGGCCACAGGTGACTAAAGTGTAATGCACTAGGCTACATCTTACACCCCAAAAAGTTCAAGGAGCTTTTAAACGTGGCTGTCATATAAGTGGCCATAACCCTTTTCAAAGTGAGAGCAAGAAATAAGATCTCAAAGTTTTGACCGTGCCTCCTTATTAACCCCATCTCCCTGCACACTAATCAGAGCTGCCCAGACTTGGAATGATCTCATTATAGCAGCATGGCACAACTCTGCCCACATCCCTCAATTGCTAAAGCTGGGACAGACATGACACAATGGTGCGTAGACACGTGTTACACACTTCAAAACACCCAGTAAAAGCTGTTTATGGTAGACACCTGCACATTATGCCATTCGCTCATGGTTTTTAATCATGGAGCTCAATGACTGTCAGCTGCACATACAGTGAGCTCCAGAAGTATTGGGGCAGTGACATTTTTTGTTGTTTTGGCGCTGTACTCCAACACTTTGGATTTGAAATGATACAATGACTGTGAGGTTAAAGTGCAGACTGTCAGCTTTAATTTGAGGGTATGTTCATCCATATCGAGTGAACCATTTAGAGATTACAGCACTTTTTATACATTTTAAGGGACCGAAAGTATTGGGACAAATTCACTTATGTATATTAAAGTAGTAATAATGTAAGTATTTGGTCCCATATTCATAGCACACAGTGACTACATCAAGTTTGTGACTACAGATTTGTTGGAGACATTTGCTGTTTGTTTTGGTTGTGTTTCAGATTATTTTGTACCTAATATAAATGTATGGTGAATAATGTATTGTGTCATTTTGGAGTCACTTTTATTGTATATAAGAATGTTTCTAAACACTTACATTAATATGGATGATACAATGATTACTAGGGATGCGGTGATATTTTTTGCCAATACCGATATCCAATATTTTCCTTGCCAAAAAACCCGATACCGATAACCAATATCTTACATTTTAGCAGTCTTTAAGCATTCTAGTATAGTTAACACACACACACACACAGACGCAGCGGTCTAAGGCACTGCATCTCAGTGCAAGAGGCGTCACCACAGTCCCTGGTTCGAATCCAGGCTGTATCACATCCAGCCGTGATTGGGAGTCTCATAGGGCGGCTCACAATTGGCCCAGCGTCGTCCAGGTTTGGCCGGGGTAGGCCGTCATTGTAAATAAGAATTTGTTCTTAACTGACTTGCCTATTTAAATATAGGTTACACACACACCACACCACACTGACCAAAAAGTTATTTGTTTGCATTTACATATGTCCCCATTACCAGAAAAACATAATCAAAACCTATTTCTTTCACTCACTTGCTGTGCTGTTTCGTTATTAATTTTTCAGTCTTTTCATTCTCAACCAGGATTTCATCATACATGTCAAGCAGTGAAGTTTCAGCTCTGTCTGTCCGTGGCCTCTCTTCTTCGGTACGCACTGTTACTGTGTCCGTTTCCATCGTGTCCAGCTGTGTATGTAACATTTCATGTAAACCCTCTTCTGTGTAGCGCTGTATTTTATAGGTATGCACGTCAGATTTTGCACATCGGCATTAAACTAGACATCGGGCCGATGTTGGCATTTTTAGCTAATATCGTCCGATTCCGATATGCTCACTGATATATTGTGCATCCCTAATGATTACGGATAATCCGGAATGAATCGTGAGTAATGATGAGTGAGAACGTTAGACGCACAAATATCATACCCACCAAAAATAACTAACCTCCCCAGTTATTGTAATGGAGAGAGGTTAACATGACTTAGGGGTATGATATTTGTGCGTCTAACTTTCTCACTCATCACTATTCATGATATGTTCAGGATTAGTCATGGTAGCATCCACATTATTCTTATTTTCAATACAAGTGACTCCAAAATGACACAATACATTATTTAGCATTCATCTAAATTGGCGACAAAATAATTTGAAACTCAACCAAAACAAACCGTAAATGCATCTGACAAATGTGTAGAGTCCCAAGCTTTATGTAGTCACTGTGCTATGAATATGGGACCAAATACTTATCTTTTTATTATTTTACTACACACGTGAATACTTTTGGTCCCCTAAAATGTGGGGACTGTGTACAAAAAGTTATGTCATTTCTCAACAGTTCACCCAATATGGATGAAAATACCCTCAAATTAAAGCTGACTGTCTGCGCCACAGTCATTGTATCATTTCAAATCCAAAGGGCTGGAGTACAGGCCAAAACAACAAAGAATGCGTCACTATTCCAATACTTTTGGAGTTCACTGTACCTAATGTTGACAATCAAGGATGACTGGGTCCCCCAAGAATGCATATAAACAGATACACATGTTGTGTGACTAGCCTACATGTTGTGTGACTAGCCTACATGTTGTGTGTGTGGACTACATTGTCTCTTTTACTTTGAAAACATGTAATTATGCCCAAATCATTGGCGGTACATAGGGCCTAGGTTACCCTCTTGTTGTGTCTTCACCTATAGGCTTTCAAGGTTAAGGGATGGAGCACATTCATTGTATTACGTTGCTGTTCAGGTGAAAAGAAGAATCAGAGTCTACTCGAGGCAGTGTGATGGTTGGCATGGCCCAAATCGTGGCTTGCTCATGATGTAACCCTCCTCTCAAACAGAGTTGTGAAATCATTTTATGAAACAAACTCACAGGGAGGAAAATGACGGGAGCAGCAGTATTTCTCTGCTCCAGGCCGTGGCGGACCTCCATGCCTGTTAAACAGGTTAGTAATATCCCTCTCTCCTCTGTAGCTCTACCCCGGCATCTCCTCCATTAGTCTACATCAGAAAGTGCAGAGGAGCCAAAGAGCTTTAGAGAGCCATGCAGCCACTCTAAACTGCCCAGTCCCAGCCAACAGTGGTGCAAGTTGGCAGAAGCTGAGTGCTCACTGTTTTGACTCCTCACTAAGCATCAGTGCTGTGGAAGACTTTACTCGACTGGATGACTTCCTCTCAGGCACATTGTATCACCCAGTGGAAAAAACACATGTAGGCCTACTTACGCAGGGGTACCAAAAATACAGCAAATAACATGGGGATGAGTTCCTTCTTTTTGGTTCTCAAAATAGTTGGTGTGGACTCCTTATGCAATTACACAAGGCCTCGTGGAGGAAAGGGTGATGTAAGATGGATGACATGTTCTCACACCAAGAATGTCGTCAGCCCTTTTGTTTGCATGGTCAGACATGTTTAGCAGTGAAAGGTTGCTTTACTGACTCTGTGTGACTCTTGTCTCTCCCGAGTGGAGCAGCGGTCTAAGGCACTGCATCTCAGTGCAGTCCCTGGTTCGAATCCAGGCTGTATTACATCCGGCCGTGATTGGGAGTCCCATAGGGCGGCGCACAATTACCCCAGCGTTGCCTGGGTTTGGCCGGGGTAGGCCGTCATTGTAAATAAGAATTGGTTCTTATCTGACTTGCCTAGTTAAATAAAGGTGAAATATATTTTTTTAAATAGCGCTTCCCTCATGGTCTTCATCAGGAGAATGGTTCAGTTTGGCAACAATGAATGCCACCTTCCCCCTGGTGGACATTCTCTACAGTCCAACCAGACATCATGTCACCTGGCTGTACAGGTTCTTAGTTTGAGCACATCAGAACATGTACAGTTCTGTCGTCACATTTCAACACTGGTGTGTTAAGTATGATAATGAGAGGTTTCTTGGAGCACATCTCTGATGGTTGACATTTATGTTTTTTATCTTTTTGTATGTGGAACATTTTGAGTCCTCTGTAATTCCAACATGCGTTGTCATTTTACAGTGACTGTGTGACAGATGTGCCTGATGTCAGCTCCACTGTCCATCAGTGTGTAATAGTAGTCCTGGGGATCCAATTCAGCTGTATTTTTTTTGTGGCTGTAATGTACATCACAGCAGGTTTTCTCCCACCTTCCTCTCCATTCCCTAGTTGTTGCAGGGCTCTACACTGACATTTTTTATAAGGAGCACGTGTGAAAAATGTAGGCACACGCAAATAAATTTAGGAGCACAATGACAAATATTTGAGATATTAAAGCTAGAACCCTTAATTTATCTAGGCGCACTTCTAGAGTGTGGGAGATGAAGCATGTCTTTGAATGCTCCTATGATTTTGAGCCTAGTGAAAATATATTTTCTTAAAAGCCTGCTCTCTGTTTTCCTTATGATCTGAAGTGACAGGTGAGATGATGAGATCTTGGTGGTGTTTTTTTCCCCACATCTAATTTTAAAGATTTTCCTGGCAGCCTCTTCCCTGATCACTCAGCTCCTACCTAGACTCTTAATATCAGCATTTATTTGCCCAGCAGAAGTCTTATCAGATTAGCATATTTACATAAGTGGATTTCCTAAAATGTAAAAAATGCCTTGGATGGATATTTATATTTTCTACCAGTCCATTGGCCCAACCACATTTCCACACTTGCGCTCTGAAGAGTTGGGTTTGATGAAATTTTACTCTGCACTCCCCCACTAACCCCCACCCTGCCCAACTAGGCTACATTCAGGTCTACAGTTAGGTGGTGTGGCAAGGTCTTTAAAAAACAACCCACTTTTGTCCGGAGCAGAGCTGAGTGCACACATAGAGAGGAGTGTCCTGCCCAGCGGCAAACCTACGGGACTGTCCCACTACGCAGGGCTTTCTGGAGCGTGTGGCACGCTCATGTTAGCACAGCCAGCCCAGGCAGACATACCATGACACACAACACATAGGCCATATCATTTATCTACCCTCATTTAAAGTCTACGACTACCCTATAGAATGTCCATGAGGACTTTATTGTACTGTCTCGATTCTCTTTGAACCCGTGTGTGTGTGTGTGTGTGTGTGTGTGTGTGTGTGTGTGTGTGTGTGTGTGTGTGTGTGTGTGTGTGTGTGTGTGTGTGTGTGTGTGTGTGTGTGTGTGTGTGTGTGTGTGTGTGTGTGTGTGTGTGTGAATCATGTTGTCATGTCACTGTTCCTCTGTGGAGAGGCAATGGAAGCCCCAGCCCAGATAAGACTCACATTCTCTTGGAATGAGAGCCTAGGCCCGGATTTGAGAACCCACCAGCGCCTAATGGGCTGGCTGGAAGCAGAGGGATATTCGCCCTCAAGAGTGGGGAAACCAGGAGATGGATCAGGCTGCAGAAGGAAGCGGATTGGTGATTACAGATTAGGACCTGGTCCACCTCCAACACTTGTTAATCCGAACTCTTTCCCTCTCCTTCCTTCCATCTGTCTTCTCTCTTTTTTTAAGGCGCAGTGAAAGAAGGAGTGGTTGGGGGAAAAGGAAGCCTTTTGTTTACAGAAGAACAATGCTGCGAATGAGAGCGCTCAGTCCTGGAGTCAAAACAGGGCTAGAGACAGGCAGGCAGGCAGGGGATAGGGGGGGAGGGGGGCTTTCCAGGGAGATGTCAGACTGTCTGGTGGATTGGGTCAGGGCACTGGACTAGGAGAACCAGGTGGAGGGGAAGGGTGGTGCAGGGGTTAGCAGCAGCAGCACTATTGTTTTGGGTCACGCAATTATGATTTCACACTGAAAGAGGTTGATTTTGACATGTCCCTCTTTTTCTTTTGTTAAATTCCAGACCTGATTTTGACTTTGGACAGGCTGGTAATGTTGGGTTTTTATAAGGCAGTTCTCTTTTCCCACACCCCCACTTCCTCCTCCTCCTCCACAGGCACTCCAGTGTGATGGTTAACCACAGAGCTGTACACCAGGGCAGCACTGTGAATCCCCCTTTATCCCCACAGCATCCATTTCCCATGTTCCATTCCACTGGGTTATCATTCGAGTGGTAGAGTTTGAGTGTGTGTTTGAGAGAGAGAGAGGGAGATGTGTGGGATCCAGCTGAAGTGCCTCCATTTTGTTTTGGCTAGTGATTGTTTGCTCATTCAGTGTGTCATGTGACCTCTCCCTCCCCAGGTGGCCTGAGTGGTGGGGTGCATTGAGTCCCCGGACACTGGGTCTCTTTGTGTCCAGCCCTGGGAGAGACTCACACACTTCTCTTTCTCTATAGGTGGAACTTTAACTTTACCCCCAAGGTCTCTGCCTGCCTCTAACCTATCTGTTCATTGATTTTGACCGAGAAGACCAGGAAGTTGTGGTGTTTGCGGACCCCCCCCCCCCCCTTTGGGGAAACTACCTAGTTTGGTCTGTGATTTGGAGACCTATGATGTAACCCACTGACTGACTGTCCGACACAAGGAGGACACACAACTCCTCTGCTTCCTATGCTGGAATGCCGGTTATGTTCCAGTTTAGTCATTAGATATGTTCCACTTGTTTGTTCCTGTCGGTGCCAATGACTCAGGGCTTGTAGGAGGACATTAAGTGATACCACATCTTTAACAGGATATTAAGAAATGAGGCTTCATGGGTCATAAGAGGGAAGTGTGTGTGGGTGGGTTTCTGAATGTGTGTCCAGCTGCAGCTTCAAATTCCTCTCCAGCTGTTTGGTTGTGGGCCATTTAGATAAGAATGTGGAGTAAATGTAGAATGTGTTAGCCTAAAAGGCTTTTGTCATTTATCAGAGTTGCATGTGATCCCGGTTCCCTATGAAGGCTGTGTGGACAGCCTGGTGATGGAGGGAAGGGCGAGCGGCGTGGTTATCATTAGCATTCAAGCTGTGATATACAGCAGCTATTACTCACTTTGTCACCCCCACAGATACCTTAGTTGACTGATGTTGCAGCGCCGTGCCTGGTACAAGGCTGACACCATTGAATAACTGTACACTACAAGTCTACTCTGTCCACCCTGTCATATCCACACTCAACTCATTCCACTGCTATTCAACAATTAGGAATGCCTCTGAGCCCGCCTGTATTATAGTGTGTGTTTGTTTGTGTGTGGTATTCTTCTCCATTACTGTATTCATAGTTTTAAATGTCAACACTCATTAGCCTACTCCTCTCCTGTTGTGAGCAGCTCAATTGTGCTGTCCTTCCTCCCTGTCAGTCACACTGCAGTCGTTGGGTCTTTGAGCTGGCGGCAGCGCGACCAGAATGAGAAACACAGACACACAGAGAGACCCTTCTCTCAGCCTTGACTCGATACCGCCGTCGCTATGGCGACTGAGGATTTAAGATGCGCCAGGATGCAGAGGGTTACGTGATGTTTTTCCGGAGTGTTTAGTAGGGGTAGACAGGGTGAGAAATTTTTGGAAAATTCGTTTTGCACCAGGGGTGGATTTTGGACAAGGCTGATATTGTTCCTTCCGCATGGTCATGGCTAGAAGGGAAACTGCTTTTGCCAAATGAACGTCAAAAGTAGAAAAGTTTTTCTTACCTTAACCTAATTCTCCTAACCTTCTGTGTAAGTTCTCCTAACCTGTTAGGAAAAATATGACAAAAGCTGTATCCCATCTAGTCAAAACCCTTCCACATGGGTAATAAGGCGGAATTGGTTAGAATTGTCACTTTTTTTGTACAATTTTTGATTCTCCAGCTAGCTCTCTACCAATCAAACCCTTCACCCTTATTCACTTTGGCAAGTACATTACTCGATACATTACTCGATCGCAACTCCTTGAGAACATCATTTTGTTAAAAGTGGTCATGGGAAATAAATTATGTGATTCTAACTAACCAAAATAATGTTTTTTACATTTCTACATTTTTTCCCAGGATTGTGAGTGTCACGCTTTTTCTGTCTGTGTGTGCAAGTGCCCATGATGTTGCATTCTCTATATGTATGTGTGTGTCAAATCAAATTTAATTGGTCACATACAAATATTTAGCAGATGTAATTGCTGGTGTAGCGAAATGCTTGAAATGTGTGTGTGTGGCCATGTTTATGTGCCTGGATGGAGAGAGCTATATATTTGTCAGTGTGTGAGTATGAGAAAGTGCGCCCGGCGTGACCAATAAAAATAGATTTACGATGCCGCCCTGTAGGTGCAAGCTGGCCGGTTTCCTTTTCTTAGGGAAGGCTCCTGTCTTCAGGACAGACTATAAACCCATACATTTAAAGAATTCTGTGTGCTGGCAGGAAATGGGGACAATCATTTAACTTTGTGTCATTAAACAAAGCTATCGTGATAGAAAGTAGATTAAATGGGGGTGTTCCATAGGTTGGATCATATGGCTAATATATTTCTGTCAGCGATATGGTGTTTGCTATGTTTCTTCAGTGGCTTATGGACCGTTTAATGCAATATTCTGTGTTGGTGAGATGGGATGTGCAACCATTCTCTTTCTCCAGGGTGGTTCTCTGACTGTCCCCCCACAGTTCTCTTCCTTGCTCAACATTCAGATCCTCCATCAGTTATTTTCTATTTAGAAACTACTTGTAAATACACTACGTCACCAAAAGTATCTTCTTCAAATTAGTGGATTCTGCTGTTTCAGCCACACCGTTGTTGACAGGTGTACCAAATCAAGCACACAGCCATGCAATCTCCATAGACAAACATTGGCAGTAGAATGGCCCGTACTGGAGAGCTAGTGACTTTCAGTTCATCAAATTTCTGCCCTTCTAGAGCTGCCCCGGTCAACTGTAAGGGCTGTTATTGTGAAGTGGAAAGGTATAGGAGCAACAACGGCTCAGCCGCGAAGTGGTAGGCCACACAAGCTCACAGAACGGGACTGCCGAGTGCTGAAGCGCAGAGCATGTAAAAATCGTCTGTCCTTAGTTGCAACACTCACTACATAGTTCCAAACTGCCTCTGCAAGCAACGTCAGCACAAGAACTGTTCGTCTGGAGCTTCATGAAATGGGTTTCCATGGCTGTGCAGCCGTGCACAAGCCTAAGATCACCATGCACAATGCCAAGCGCCGGCTGGAGTGGTGGAAAGCTTGCCGCCGTTGGACTCTGGAGCAGTGGAAACGAGTTCTCTGAAGTGATGAATCACGCTTCACCATCTGGCAGTCAGACAGACAAAACTGGGTTTGGCGGATGCCAGGAGAACGCTACCTGCCCCAATGCATAGTGCCAACTGTAAAATTTGATGGAGGAGGAATATTGGTCTGGGGCTGTTTTTCATGGTACGGGCTAGGCCCCTTAGTTCCAGTGTAGGGAAATCTTAACGCTACACCATACCATGACATTCTAGACTATTCTATGCTTCCAACTTTGTGGCAACAGTTTGGGGAAGGCCCTTTTCTGTTTCAGCATGACAATGCCCCTGTGCACAAAGCGAGGTCCATACAGAAATGGTTTGTCGAGATCGGTGTGGAAGAACATGACTGGCCTGCTCAGAACCCTGACCTCAACCCCATCGAACACTTTTGGGATGAAATGGAACGCCGACTGCGAGCCAGGCCTAATCGCCCAACATTAGTGTCCGACCTCACTAATGCTCTTGTGGCTGAATGGAAGCAAGACCATCCCGCAGCCATGTTCAAACAACTAGTGGAAAGCCTTCACAGAAGAGTGGAAGCTGTTAGAGCAGCAAAGGTGGGACCAACTCATATTAATGCCCATGATTTTGGAATGATATGTTCGACGAACACGTGTCCACATACTCTTGGTCATGTAGTGCTTGTAACACCATGAGAAGTATTAAACAACCATCATCGGGGAAACATTTAAGAGCGTGGCTGTTTGACATTCAGATTTACACACGAGAGGCAAGTGCTCAGCTACCATGGGAAAGAGCCCATGAGAAATCACTAACTAACCAAAATGAGGCCACAAGGAGTGACAGTGAGGTACAAACCAAGGGTCCCATAACCCTTTGTGTTCATGTAAGATTCAATAACTCACCGAATCCTCTCCCTGTAAAAGTATAAAGCAGAGCCGAACGATTCAGCCCTCCGTCCCATAAGGGATGACACCCCTGAAGAGAGGACCGGGACACCCTGTACCGTCTAGCAGGTCCATCTCCGGGCTCCTACTGCAGTCCGTCTGTCCGTCCGTCCAAGGGGGAAGCCTGCTGAGCCGCTGGCATAGAGCCCGATCCAACCACGGCGTTGTTCCCTTTCCTGGGGTCAACCAGCGCTCACATTATCTGGAGCCCGCCATGTTTAGCCACGGTAGGTTAATTTAGCTGCCCTTCTCCAGGGAAACCCATCAGACAGTCAGGGCCGGAATCACGGAAATATGTGTACATCATTATAGTTTACAGCCGGTCTTCACTCTCTAGTTTACTACGTGATCAGTCAGACTATCTGCTCATTACCTGCATAACATTGACCTACCTATCCTACCACGTATTTTGGTGGTTAGGCTATATATTGACTGAAGGAGAGGCAGTTGGCCCATGGTGTCTGAGTTTACGCTTGTCTGTATGTAATGTAGGTCCCTAGAAAATCTGTTTTATTTTTTTTGCCTGATTCCGTATTCTCAGTTTAGTTTTTCAAGGTTTCTGTTTTCAAACTTTTCTTCAGGTTTTCACTCTCAAAATCAAACTTTTTTTATATAGAAAAACAACAAAATTGGATGTTCTAAGTCCACAACAATGCTTAAACCACATCAGGAGACCACATGAGGTCTGTGACATTGTTTATAAATGTAGATTTTGGGGTGTAGCACATAGCAAGAGGCTATTATTTAGTGTTATTTTTGTAGTGTATGTGATGGTAGAATTTGCTAAACAATTTTTTTATTTGATTTATTTCACCTTTATTTAACCAGGTAGGCCAGTTGAGAACAAGTTCTCTTTTACAACTGCGACCTGGCCAAGTTAAAGCAAAGCAGTGCACACAAACAACAACACAGAGTTACACATGGAATAAAAACCCACTAGATTGATGCAAATAATCCATTTAAGCATAGGTTACTTTGTAGTTAACATTTAATTGAGAAGGTTTTTTGGAAAGCCTTTCCATCTACCAGAAGACTTTTCATTAGCATCATCGCTAACGACTATACAGTGGTAGACGCCCTCACTGCGCATACACAGATGGGGAATTCTCGTTTAACTCTTCAGAAAGTTGCAGGAAATACATATCACTGATGTATTCTGTTCATGTCTTATGTATGATAAGCTTGCTCAAATTAATTAATTTTCTAAACATTTAGTTGATTCCCTACTAAGTTCAATAAAACTATTTATATGGTTGAATTCTGTTTTAATGTCCATCGCCGTTCTCCGCATCACAGATTTTACAGGGCCCTAGTAATAAGAACTCCTCTCATGTTCTGATGGTTGGCTTACATTGGATGATGATTGCTGCCCGGTGCTCCATTCATGTCCTGCAGTCTATCTCATCATTGGCTTCTCTGCTGCCATTGTCTGGTTATCTCTGTAATTTCAGTGGTTTTGTCTTGGGTCCGCTGTGCTCGGCTGTAATTCGGTCTGTTCTATATTTTACATGTATAAGTGTAGTGTTGTTTTCCTGCTGTATTGATGGCTAGGTTTAATGTATGCTTACAGAAGGCCCGTTGGTTTTCATGTCCCGGTCAGAGGGACTTTACTGCAAGTTCTGGTGTTCCGTGATGTGTCATTTCTCTACCACAGTCAGACAGGCCTACTGTGTCACCGGCCTCCTCTCTCTTCCCTCTTCCTCTCTCCCAGTTTACATTTGGCTATATGAGACTCACCATTACCCTTTCTCACTGGGACTCCCTGTAACGTTTTAACTGTTCATGTCCATCTCCTGTAGCTTTGCTCCGCTGCAGCTGTAAAAATACAGAAAATTACCAGCTTTGAGAGTTCATTTCTTTTGTTTAAATCATCTACTTTTGAGAAACACACTATGTAGCTAGTTTTCAGGACCCAGCGTATGTCGTTCTGTCCGTATTTGGTTGTAAAAGAAGCCAGACCTGAATAGTGATATCACAGAGTGCTGTTACCTGATTCGTACAACTCCTCACCCCCTCACAGCACCTCACACCCCGACATTCTCTCTCTCACACCTCTCTGCCTGTAAATAATTAATTAGATCACTGGAGCTAGAGCGGGTGTGCAGAGCGAGGTGTTGTGGACCCTTTGAGGCCTGTGGTGTGTGTGATGACTGGCATACAGTGTCTGTGTGAGACTGACTGAGAGAGATGCATACCAGATGTTTGAGTAATGAGGTGGGTTTCACTGGAACGGAACACATTCCCAGGGATGTTTGCTGGAAGAAATTCTTCCTCGTCTGTCGAGCATGTTCTCCCTTCCCATCCCCCAAGAGGGTTTAGATTCGGTTGAGACCTATTCTTCTCCCTCCTCTCCATCTTAATGGTGTAATTTTCATTAAACCCAGAAACCCTTTGTGTGTGCTGAGTGTATCAGTAAACACCATGTGTAGATGTTTGTGTTTCACACTGCGGTCTGTGATTTGTGTGTTTAATTCAGTCCATGGCACTCTTAAATGGTGTTCTGTTCCCTCTCATACGTTGTTTCAGCTCAGCCCTAAATTGATTTAGGAGTCAGGTTATGTTTCACATGCAGTGTAAGCACTGTGGTTCTCCCTGTGTTTAGCTGTGGGTGGGTGGGGAGGGGCAGATGAATAGCGGTGGTTGTAGATTCAATGGCTTAGGCTGCTGTCTGCCCCTATGGGCCTGCCTTTGTTTATTTGTGTTAACAAAGTAAAGTCTGGACACACCTGCATGTGAGCGGGTCTCTGTAGAGAGAAGACACACAAACGGCCTCGGGGGCCCACCAGACATGAGACAGATTTCATGTCTCAAAGATCTGAAATCGACTCACATGGCAGCTATGGACGGCTGTCACACCGCAGCTGGCGTCTATGGGGATGGTATTGAACAGCGCTGGTAGTGAGCATAGTGGGTGGATTTTGATCAGTGGGATGTGACCGGGATGGCCCAAAAAATACATAGATCAAATACACAAAGGTAATTGAAGTACAATAGAAAGGCCATTATTGCCTGTGGCTGTGGCTGTGTCTGTACTGAAGGGGCTGAGTAAGTGACTGAGTGTGTGTCGGTGGCTCCAGACACCCAGGTGGCCGTTCATCCAGGCCCAGTGGAAGGTGTTTAAGTGGCTCTGCCTCATTGCCTCAGCAGCCCCTCCATGATTCTCACTGGGGATCTGCCCAATCTACTGCTCTGCTGCTGCAGGCTGGCTGCTGTGGGGAAGAGTATGCCCCTCCCTTTTAATAGTTCATATTGAATTAATGTGCGAATGCCCTATGATTCAGCATGTCGCCAACAAGTGCCCATATGCACTATCGTCAAGTTACTTTCTTGATTGAGTTGCTGTTAATCAACTACTATAGCTATAAAGCATGTTGATGTGGGTCTATTTTCTGGAGCGGAACAGGAGAGTTCCTCATGTCATTGAGTCATCACCTGGTTGTCAGCTTATGATCAGTACACACACTCAAATGTGGAGATATAGAGTCTGGCACAATCCAGTCTGGCTAAAGATATATGTTCATGTGTTTTCTCTATCACCTAAAAGTCACATTACTTGTCTTACATTACACATTATAAAAGAAATGCTCTTGCTGCTTATGTAATGTAGCCAGGGCTATCCATATCCAAGATGGAGCGCTTTTCGATTCAGTTCCCTGAGCAGCAGTGTATCACTTCAGCCCTGCACAAACCTCTCCCTTGGCAGTGATGTAACCACACGATCACAACAGCCTGTCAGTGTGTAATATGTGTCTATCTGCAACGATTAAAAATAACACCTCATTCTCCTCTTCTCTTTCAGTCCTCTGTGCCAAAAACCTGGTGAAGAAAGATTTCTTTCGTAAGTAACCCAGTGAAAGCTGTGTTTCTGATCCTCGACTCCATGTTAAATGGCTTTATAGTTTCATAGTCAGGGGGCTTGAGGGCTTTGATGTCTGCAGTGTGAGATATGTATCCCCCGTGAGAAATGTGAAATGTGGGTCAGTTTGAGCTGATAAAAGAGGGCCTGCTGCCAGCTGCTAGAGTTCCCTACCAGCAGAACGCCATGCTAACACACTTAACCAACCACTACAATACACCAGCAAAGAGGAAAGGGTTAGTAGCCTGTAATGTTACTACTGATATGTTTGTGGGGAGAAAGATGAGCTCACCACGTCACAATGATGTAGCTTATTATCAATATTATTATCAATATTATATATATATATTATCAATAAACTAGGACTATTTTATTCCCTTTGTTTCATTCACATTTCATGCATTGAGTCACACAGGTCTGAAATATCTCTTAAGGATCGGACCCTTTTTTCAATTTTCGCCTAAAATGACATACCCAAATCTAGCTACCTGTCGCTCAGGACCTGAAGCAAGGATATGCATATTCTTAATACCATTTGAAAGGAAACACTTTGAAGTTTGTGTAAATGTGATATTAATGTAGGAGAATATAACACATTTAATCTGTTAAAAGATAATACAAAGGGAAAAAACACGTGTTTTTTTCTCGTTCTTTTTCATCATCTTTGAAATGTATTATTCCAGGTTAGATGCAATTTCGATTCTGGCCACTAGATGGCAGCAGTGTCTGTGTACATTTTTAGACTGATCCAATGAACCATTGCAGGGATGTTCAAAATGTTGTATTAAGTCTGCCCAAATGTAATTGGGGCAATTCTGTAGAGGTTAAGTATGGGATATCAATAAAACGTTTATACCGTCATTTAAAGCTAGTGCATTTCAGAGTGAAACAGCACAGCATTTCAGTGTGTGCTAGGTGTCCATAGTGGCTCCAGTGTTTGGGTGTGTTTGGGTCAGGCTGTCATGGAGAGTGAGTGTGTTAAGGTCCCTCACTCAGGTGGTTTCTCTGGTGCCCATTCCTCCCATTCCAGCACTCAGGGGCTGAGTAAACACTCACTCAGTCAGGGCCTGGGTGGAGAGAACTCTGCCTTGTGTGGCAGCAAGGCAGGCTTGTCTCTGTGGGATAGTGTGTTTATGTATACGGAGAGATGTATTTCTAAGTGCAGTTTGTTTTGTTTGTGTGGGCCTGCATGGCATATGTGTGTGTGTGTGTCTGTGAGCTTGTGTGTCCACCACACCCAGGCTATGTGCAGGTAAATGTCATCCAACAGGTCCCTCAGGTCTGTCTATTAGTGTCAATGTCATGTCCACCCGTATCTCTAGATATCTGTCACTCGGCTCAGGTTCAGTCACACTATCATATTCACACATCAGCCATTCCTAGACTGTCATAGAATGTTATTCATCAAAAGTAGTTTTCTTCAGATAACCTCTTTTCCCCCTTTCAGAAACCGGATAGTCTCACTTCCATCTGCATAATGAAATCATCAAATAATGATGGAGTGATGCCTGTAACATTTTCTCCTAGTACAGCCTGTCCTTGGCCAGGCCAGTGTGCTGAGGCAGAGTGTGTGTGTGTGTGTGTTCCTCTGCAGGCCTCCCTGATCCCTTTGCCAAAGTGGTGGTGGACGGCTCAGGACAATGTCACTCCACAGACACCGTGAAGAACACCCTCGACCCCAAGTGGAACCAGCACTACGACCTGTGAGTCCCCTCATCACTCAACCCACATAATGGATAGCGCAGAGCTTGCGCTTGACATACCATCCATATAGAAGCAGCTGTGACTAGATGTGAAACTGTGTATCTAACAGAAACCTTACCTTAACCTGCTGATTTAGTAATGAACCAGCATTCTGCTGAACTGCGGCCCCTCTCTATAACTATCACCAGTGCCCTCTATGCTATATCTACACCAGTGGAGGCTGCTGAGGGGAGGACAGCGCATAATAATGGCTGGAACAGCGCGACTGGAATGGCATTAAACACATGGAAACCATGTGTTTGATGTATTTGATACCATTCCACCATTCCGCTCCAGCCATTACCATGAGCCCGTCCTCCCCAATTAAGATGCCACCAACTTCCTGTGATCTACGCATTCCCTCACCCAACTCCAATGTGCCAAGTGTACATCAGGGATGTGTCACACATTGATTCTGCAGGATCTGAATGCCTTACAGTAAGCTGTGTTTATGTCTGTCCTCACACTTATCTGTAGGCCAGCAATGACAATTCCACTGGGGTAGTTAACGTGAAAAAGAAAAACATTTACCTTTTGGGCAGAAATATGTGCATGTCTTGTTGCATCCATGTCGCTTTTCCCAAAGACTGCTTGTCTTGTGAAAACAACCTGGGAAAAGAGGGGGGGAGTGAAAGTTTCCAGTATTTGCCCAGTGTTTATCCAGCCGTCACGCGTAGCTAACAGAAAGAGGAAGCACATGTCTCCGTTTGTTTGGTTGCTCAGGATACCAGACCCTCTCCCAACATGGCTGTTTAATTAGCTGTTCATGTCCCGTTTGACAGGAGGGAAACATAGCCCTCAGTCAGTCCCACTGTGGAGGAGAGAGAGTGCTGGACACGGTGATGGATGGGAGGACATCGACCTGTGTGCTCCCAAGACGGAGCCAAATGCACTCACACACACCTCTCCATTTTTATTTTTTTTCACTTGGAACCTGCCTGTGTTTCTTCCTGTTAATGACTATGTTAAACCTTTAGGTGCCCTCTCTCTGTGTGTCAGGGTTAAGGATTACTACTCCATGCTAAGGCACATGGACTCTCCTCAGTGTGTGGAGTCTAATTGACTGAGGGTAGCTGAGCAAACTCACACATATTCAAATGGTGTCTGAAACACCTGGTGCTCACGCTCAGCAGAGCCAGAAAAGCCTTTGCTTAGTTGGCACTGAAGCTTTTTTCCATTGGTTGTATGTGCACAGCATGAGGAAGTGTATGTGCTCATGGCAACATTGACACGTCAGGGCCTCCTCAGTGGTGCTGTCAGTGGTCAGACCAACAGACTGGCCCGTGACCGCTGACCCCAGCCAGCATTGTTGCGGAAGTGGCCTGTATGCCAAGGATAGCAGACTGTGTCTCGCTGGCAAACTGCCTCTCCTCGACTCCTATCCAGCCCAGTTAAAGTATGTGGAGCAGACAGACTGGACTGTAATACGGGTCTGTAGCCCTATTAGGGACAAACCAGGGGACAAACCTATCAGTTTCTTGTTCAGCATGCTTCAAACTACATTTATAGTAAGAAGTATAATATGTTAATGAATATGTCAAATAACATTTTATTTGTCACATGCTTCGAAAACAACAGGTGTAGACTAACAGTGAAATGCTTACTTACGGGCCCTTCCCAACAACGCAGAGAGAAAGAAAATAGAGAAATAAGTAAGTAAAACACGTAATAATAAATACACAATGCATAACGATAACTTGGCTATACACATTGGGTACCAGTACCAAGTCGTTGTGCAGGGGTACGAAGTATTTGAGGTAGATATGTATATAGGTAGAAAGTGACTAGGCAACAGGATAGATAATAAACAGTAGCAGCAGCGTAAGTGATGAGTCAAAAGAGTTAGTGCAAAAAGGCTCAATGCAGGTAGTCCAGGTAGCTGCTGGTTAACTATTTGTCTTGGGGGTAGAAGCTGTTCAGGGTCATGTTGGTTCCCGACTTAGTTCATCGGTACCGCTTGCCGTGCAGTAGCAGAGAGTCTATGACTTGGGCGACTGGAGTCTTTGACGATTTTGAAGGCCTTCCCATGACTGACAACTGCTTGGCATCCGACCGCAATGTGCTACAGGGGGTAGTGCGAATGGCCCAGTACATCACTGGGGCCGAGTTCCCTGGCGTCCAGGTCCTGGATGGCGCCTTGCAGTCGGATGCCAAGCGGTGGTGCAGCTGTATAACCTTTTGAGGATCTGAGGGCCCATGCCAAATCTTTTCAGCCTCCTGAGTGGGAAGAGGTGTTGTCGTGCCTTCACGACTGTGTTGGTGTGTGTGGACCATGATAATTCCACCACTCCACTACAGCCCCGTGGATGTGGATGGGGGCATGTTTGGCCCTCCGTTTCCTGTATTCGGCCCTCCGTTTTCTGGCACCATACTGCCAGATCTCGGACCTCCTCCCTATAGGCTGTCTCATCGTCATCGCTGATCAGGCCAACCACCGTCGTGTCGTCAGCAAACTTAATGATGGTGTTGGAGTTGTGCGCGGCCATGCCATGCAGTAGCGGGCGAACAGGGAGTACAGGAGGGGACTAAGCATGCACCCCTGAAGGGCCCCCGTGTTGATGGTCAGCGTGGCGGATGTGTTGTTGCCTACCCTCACCACCTGGGGGTGGCCCGTCAGGAAGTCCAAGATCTAGTTGCAAAGGGGGGTGTTCAGTCCCAGAGTCCTTAGCTTAGTGATAAACCTGGAGGGCACTATGTTGAACGCTGAGCTATAGTCAATGAACTGTATGCATGGTTCAGTGTTGCTTGCCTCGAAGCGAGCATAGAAGGCATTTATCTCGTCTGGAAAGGCTCACGTCACTGGGCAGCTCGTGGCTGGGTTTCCCTTTGTTCCCCGTGATAGTTTGCAAGCCCTGGAGCATCCAACGAGCGTCAGAGCCGTTGTAGTAGGATTCAATCTTAGTCTGTATTGACAAACTTCCTGTTTGATGGCACGTTGGAGGTTGTAGCAGCTTTTCTTATAAGTGTACGGAATACTGTCCTGCTCCCTGAAACCGGCAGCTCTAGCCTTTAGCTCAATGTGGATGTTGCACTTATTAATGATGCCGGTGACTGATGTGGTAACCTCCTCAATTTTTTGGGATGAATCGCATAGCATATTATAGCCTGTGCTAGCAAAACAGTCCTGTAGCTTAGCATCTGCTTCGTCGGACCACTTCCGTATTGTGCACGTCACTGATATATAATGATGAGATGTTAATTAATCTCCTATACCTTCATAGATACAATTATTGGGATGAAAAGACACATGCACAATGTTGTGTTCCCATAGCCTGGCCCAGGCCCTTGTCCCTCTCTGTCCCATCTCTGCAGCTATGGGGACAGGGGGAACAGGTGGCGGTAGTGTCCCCAGGACCCAGCTGGTCCTATCCTGCCTGCTGAGGAAGTATGACAGCCTGGCCTGCCTAGCACCAACTGCCATGCAATATGCCATATACTGTAACTAAACCAACCAGAGACATAACATAGAGATAGCCTAAGAGGAGAAACTCTTATCTTATCTTATCTTACAAGTAATCATATTATCTGAGAGTTTGGTATGTTTGGCATGTGTATAGTGTATGTAAACATACTGTATCTTGTTTTGGAAAGCTTAATCCAATATCTAGTCTACTGATCTTATTATAAGATACAATAATCATATCCAGATCTGTGTTGGATTTAATAATTCCCCCCTACAAACCAGTCCTGCATTCTAATGCTCTCAGATAGCACCCCAGACAGGCATTTGGCTTCTACTCAAAATGTCCAGACATCTTACTCACAGCCCCATTGTTTCACATCCCTTTAGTTTTGGTAAGCAGCATGATAATTATAGTGGGATGCAGTCTGCTAACTGTATGGATGATTAGTTTTACACTGAGGAAGGGAACTGGGCAGAACAGATGTGCCACGTCAGGTTCACGTAGTGTGAGTTTAATACCCAGGCCTCGACTGACACACAGTACCTAAGAGTGATAACAGAGGCAGTCAGGGAGTAATGTCATGGTTCAACTGTTCACTCTCTCCTTCTTTTCCTCACTTACACTATCCCTCTTTCTATCTCTCTTTCAGCCTCTCCTCCTCCCATTTCTCTCTCCTTCTCTGGGTGATTTTGGGTTGAAGGGCTGCCTTTGGATGATTTATGACTCACAGGCGGAAAATCCCTCTCAGACACCTCCTGACTGTGTCCTTGTGGGGACGCAGCCCGCGGTGACAGGCAGCCCCGAGCGGATGTGTGCCTCCCCAGCGGGGACATCCAGGCAAAGACTGGCCTGTTGGAACAGTGCATTCACACAGGCTTTAGTAACATCTACAGTACATTGGAAGTGACTGGTCTCTCTCTTCTCTCCTCAGATATATTGGCAAGTCTGACTCCATCACCATCAGCGTGTGGAACCACAAGAAGATCCATAAGAAGCAGGGGGCTGGCTTCCTGGGCTGTGTACGCCTTCTATCCAACGCCATCAACCGCCTCAAAGACACCGGCTGTAAGGACTACCTGATTGAATTAGTGTGCATGTGTGTGTGTGTATTTAATGCTGTGAGGTAATGTCTGTGTAGTGACCCATTGTCTGTCCCACAAACGGAGTCACAGGCTAGCGGAGTCACAGGCTAGCGGAGTCACAGGCTAATAATCCCCTTCTCCTGTCACAGTGACACATTGAGCTGTACCCTCACAAGTGCGCACACTGTCTCCCTATTCCTGACAGGGCACAGACCAGGTTGTGAGAGGGGTCACATTCTGCAGTGCCAGAACAGGAAAAGACAATCAGCATCAGCCCACAATCACTGTAAACGTGTCATGTCAGAAGCGAATGGCTAAATGAGATTGAGGCTTGGCGCTCCAAGCCAACGCAGCAGTGGCAGCCAGACAGGGACCCAGTGATGGCTTTACCAAAGGGCCTCCCCCTCCCACTGTATGTATACTATGCTGATAGGCCTGCTATGGTCTTGTAGATGGAAAAAGGACAAAATCCCACTGCTTTTCCTAGAAGCCCCTGACACTTGTTTTCCTTGAAAACCCGAACCCTGTGCCTCAGCTGTGAGTAGTTTGCCTCTTCATTTCCTCTCATTCCCCCCTCCTCACGCCCTCCACCCTCGTCTGTCCCATAGACTGGCAGCATGCATGCGCCACAGTGACTAACCTCCGTTTATCTCGGTCGGCAAATCTAGACAACCGGTCATTTTACTCAGACATGCATAATTGTACAGCTATTTAAATGTAAGCATAGATTTGTTATGTCCCTCGGTTGTGGTCTTATTCAAGTGTATGTTTGTCATTCTTTTGCTTGTGCTTTTTGCAGCTGGTCCACTGTGTCCTGTCCACAGGCGTTTTAGGGGGCTTTGGGTTTGTGTGTGCACGCTCATTGCCCCAGTCTTGTAATGGTTTGACCGACCATGTTTTGGTCCCTGTTTAGTCTAGACGTACATCCTGAGCTGATCTGCATGACACTCAGACAACAGTGAACAGATAGTGGCATTTCTCATATCTGCAGGCAACGTGGTATTCCTGATATTTCTTTGGTCCTTTTTTTTGCTTTGTTTTTCAGCCTGGGCTGAGAACGTAGACAAAGAGTTTCCAGACATTGGCAGGGGTTCATGTCCATGTTCAGTCTGGGTGGAATAGTGCCGGCTTTGTGCAGAGATTTGTCAAATGTTTGACCTCTGTAGTGAACTGCAGGCTGCTCGGTACCGATGCTCAGTGATTTTTTTACGGTCCATGGCCACTCCACAGACCATCTGTTCCAGTGCATATCCCATACCCAGCCTCCAAGGGAGGGGGTAGAGAGAGGAATTCACTGTGGGTGATGTAAACGATACAGAGCAAAGGGACTTGTCTGCGGGGACAAAAACCCTCCCAACACATGCTAGTTTACATGTCTCTCAGACAGTGATCGATCCCCCTTTCCTCTCTCTCCTCTCTTCTTCCCTATACTCCTTCCCCTCTCTCCTCCACAGATCAGAGATTGGACATGAACAAGCTGGGCCTCAATGACAGTGACACAGTGAGGGGTCAGATAGTGGGTGAGTACAGCAGTGACCAGCAGGCCACACAGACTTTCACCACACACTCACGTACATTCACGTAACACTGTTATGTACCTGAAGTGTTACCACTCCATTATTAGAACCTCAGGCTAACCACAGTTGTTTTTATAATGCTGATAAGACCTCACTACACCACCACGCATAGAAAGAGAACTAGGAAAGAGAACAAGAAACCCTCCCAACACCATGTAGGCTCCCTCCAGTAACCTGAGCCTGCAGGGGGACTTATTTTCCCAGTGATTCGTTGGTGTGTAAAGCGTTGAGCGCTGCCCCTGAGCGTGCCGTGCCTCTGACACCAGGCTCGATGAGCGCCTCCCTCTGACTTCAGACGGCCCACACTTCCATCTGCACAACAGGGCATGGTGACAGACAGTCACAGCACCTCTGACCCACCAACATGGGCACTGAACAGCCTGGGTGGTGGCAGAGAGGCCAGAGTTAGCTAGCTACAGTAGACAGAGTCTAGCATTGATACGTGCCCTCCACTCACTTCTTGGGTCCTTTCCAGAACTGGGATTTGGGACTGGTCAGACCACTGTCAGAGTGCAGACGGCTGGTACTTCTACTTCCAGACACGATCATCTTGTCACCCACTAGAGGATTTGACCATGTGATCCTCTTAAAAATGGATTCCTCATTTAGCCCTAAATAACATCATTACAGTATTGCATTACAGCAATTCACAGTTTTAAAATAGTTCCTCTTTAGTCTCTGGTATGAGAGGACATGAACAGAGTGAGATTCTACCACCCAATCATTCTCCTATGTGTATCTGAATGTGTCTGTGTGTCCAAAGTGAGCCTGCAGTCCAGAGACAGGATAGGCACAGGAGGCCCAGTGGTGGACTGCAGCCGTCTGTTTGACAATGACCTGCCAGACGGGTGAGTACCATACCCACCAACACACCACAACTCCATTTAACATTTGTCCGTACTGGACAGTGGACCCACTATCACCACATCATACCCTCACAGCAGGGCCAGTCTGAGCCTATGATAACCACACTGCCCCACAACCAAAAGTGTTCCAGACAGCATGTGGTGTGGTGTCCCAGACTCCAATCTAAGTAGCCAGAGGCTCTGCTGTTCAGACACTTCACCAGCTTAGCACGACTGACCTCACCACTGAGCCAATGATGTTGGCTGGGGTTAGGGAGTCTAGTCTGGGGTTGGTGTGCGCCAGAGGAATTGGGTGAGCAGATGGGAGACTGTGTCCTATTAGCTAGCAAGAAGCTCTGTGGGGAATATCTGGGTCATGTTTAGTAGGGGGGAAATGTTTTGAAACAGTGAAACAGGAGGTACTACCTGAACTTGGTTTCCCTCAATGTCCACTCACTGCTTTGTACGTGTGTGTGTTTGTATCTGCTGCATCCAGCTGGGAGGAGCGGAGGACTGCGTCTGGCCGAATCCAGTACTTGAACCACATCACACGCACCACACAGTGGGAGAGGCCTACCAGGTGAGTCAGCCTGGCCTCAAAGTCTTTATGTAACATAGTAAATGTAAATCTGTGACACTCAAATTAGTATGATATGTTTGGTATGATGACATAAGACACAAGGTTACTGAAGCCAAAACACTAAAGGAGGGAGGTTGGTCGGGTAGGATGGGTGGTGGGTGTATATAGCGAATGTCTAGCAACCCAAACTTTAGCATTTTTGCTAATTAGTAACTACTTAGCATATTAGCTAATCCTAACCTTAATTCTTAACTCCTAGCCTAGCTAACATTAGCCGCCTAGCTTAATGTTAGCCACAACAAAATGGAATTCCTAACATATCATACGTATTGAAAATTCTTAACATATTATACAAATTGCAATTTGTAACATATCATACGAATTGTAATTCGTAACATATACTAAATGGAGGGAGACCGGTTTACATTTACTATGTTATGTCTGTCCCTGAGTCCAGGCTGAGTGAGTACACAGTCTTACCCACTACCCAACCTCAAACCCATGGCATGAGGTCCCCAAGACCTAGACAGCATTGCATTTGTATTAGGAGACACTGCAGACTATTGAACGGGGCCCTAAGACTCTTATGCTCCAGACGGTATTGTTGCTCCACAGTCTCTCTCTCTTTGCTCCCTTATCAGCTCCCTTCCTGTTACTCTGCTCTGCTCTAGACTGGCCTCAGGCCCCTCACTCAGTACTGCTCTGTGTGTGTGTGTGTGTGTGTGTGTGTGTGTGTGTGTGTGTGTGTGTGTGTGTGTGTGTGTGTGTGTGTGTGTGTGTGTGTGTGTGTGTGTGTGTGTGTGTGTGTGTGTGTGTGTGTGTGTGTGTGTGTGTCTATGTCTCTGCCTCACTGACCTCATGATGCTTATGAAAGCAGGAGCAAGCCAATGTCTAGCCCTAGCATCTAAGCGTATTACAAGCACAGCTAGATATGAAATATGAGTAGACATGGGCCTAATTTGAACAAACCTACCATGAAGGATATATTATAACCCACCCTCCCTGTCTGACTGTGATCTCCTCCTGTTCCCTGTCTCTCCCAGGCCTGCGTCGGAGTACTCCAGCCCGGGCCGGCCTCTCAGCTGCATCGTGGATGAGAACACGCCCATCCTGAGCACCAATGGGGCCACGCCCACCATTCCGTGTGTCCCGTCCAGCGACCAGCGGGCCCAGGAGAGACGCGTACGCTCCCAGAGACACAGGAACTACATGAGCAGGACACACCTCCACACACCCCCAGACCTGCCTGAGGGATACGGTTAGTGGAAAGAGGATTCTAACACACAATATGGACACACCGGACATACACAAACATACACACAATCACACTATAGGACTACCACTTCGGTTCCCACAGCCAGACTAGACTGGAGCATTCTGTATTATGAACATCCTCTATGACAGACATGTCTCCTTCTGTTTTAAGACCGGTGTCGTCATTGCAATGCCTCGGTGTTAACTGCCTCCCTCCTCCTCTCTTCAGCCCAACGCTCAGCTGAATCATCCTGCTAATCTATGTCCCTATTCAGTCCCAACAGCACAGCCACCATGACTCTGCAGCGCAGCATAAGCAGCCTGACAGGCCCCATTTTAAAAAACTAATTGAATCGATCTAGCAGTTAAAGGCTGGCGGCAGCCGCTCACTCCTTCCCCTCCTCTCTCCTTCTTCACATGCAGCCCATGGGCGGCTGCTTGATATTCAGACACTGTGTAGTCTTGCTGAGGATTTAGGAGTGCTGGCCAGAGGAGTAAATCACAGCAGCCCAGCCCAGCTCTTCAAGATTAGGAGGGTGCTGTCTCTTTTTGGGCCAGCTCCTCTGAACCGCTGTTAGCAGCCCCAGTGGCGGGCCAAGTTCGACCAAGAAGTGTCACTCTGTGTCGAATGCGTTGGGCGCATCGGTGCTCAGCGGGGAGGGGGGAAGGTGGAAGTTATGTACACATATGTTAGAGAGGCAGGGCGGTGGGTCCTAAGGAATGCCAGAGAAGAGCTTCCAAGCTCATGGAAATATCTCCGTCAAGCTGTGATGAATGAGCTCACCAACACACAGACAACCATCTTCTCCCCCTGTCAGACCCGCAACTGGGATCCAAACTGACTCAATCCCTGCTTTTATCTCTGTCTGTGTGATCTCTCTTACGCTTCCACACACGCTCGGATCAAGATACGCACGCACATTGACGCACCAATAACAATCCTCACAGTGGAACAAATGTATAACTAACAGCTTTATTTTTCTTATCATCCACTCACATCTCTCACTCGCTCACTCATCTCTCACTCGCTCACTCATCTCTCACTCGCTCACTCATCTCTCACTCTCTCGCTCATCTCCCACTCTCTCGCTCATCTCTCTCCCTCACTCACCTCTTACTCATCTCACTCTCACTCATCTCTCTCTCATCTCTCACTCTCACTCATCTCTCACTCATCCACTCTCTCACTCATCTCTCACATGTGTGTACTTGTCTGTAACCATTGCTCTGTACCTCTTATACCTGTATGAGTAGCCATGCTATTGTTCCCCCCTTACAGAGCAGAGGACCACGCAGCAGGGCCAGGTCTACTTCCTCCACACCCAGACCGGAGTCAGCACATGGCACGACCCTCGAGTGCCCAGGTATACCCACCACCACTGTCTGAACACACAGTGCCCAGGTATACCCACCACCACTGTCTGAACACACAGTGCCCAGGTATACCCACCACCACTGTCTGAACACACAATGCCCAGGTATACCCACCATCACTGTCTGAACACACAGTGCCCAGGTATACCCAGCACCACTGTCTGAACACACAGTGCCCAGGTATACCCACCACCACTGTCTGAACACACAGTGCCCAGGTATACCCACCACCACTGTCTGAACACACAGTGCCCAGGTATACCCACCACCACTGTCTGAACACACAGTGCCCAGGTATACCCACCACCACTGTCTGAACACACAGTGCCCAGGTATACCCACCACCACTGTCTGAACACACAGTGCCCAGGTATACCCACCACCACTGTCTGAACACACAGTGCCCAGGTATACCCACCACCACTGTCTGAACACACAGTGCCCAGGTATACCCACCACCACTGTCTGAACACACAGTGCCCAGGTATACCCAGCACCACTGTCTGAACACACAGTGCCCAGGTATACCCACCACCACCACTGTCTGAACACACAGTGCCCAGGTATACCCAGCACCACTGTCTGAACACACAGTGCCCAGGTATACCCAGCACCACTGTCTGAACACACAATGCCCAGGTATACCCACCACCACTGTCTGAACACACAGAGCCCAGGTATACCCACCACCACTGTCTGAACACACAATGCCCAGGTATACCCACCACCACTGTCTGAACACACAGTGCCCAGGTATACCCACCACCACTGTCTGAACACAGTGCCCAGGTATACCCACCACCACTGTCTGAACACACAGTGCCCAGGTATACCCACCACCACTGTCTGAACACACAGTGCCCAGGTATACCCACCACCACTGTCTGAACACACAGTGCCCAGGTATACCCACCACCACTGTCTGAACACACAGTGCCCAGGTATACCCACCACAATCAGTGGCTAGCTCTCCTAAGGCTTGTCCAGACCCTTCTGTAATTGTGCTGCTGGTTACATGCTGACAAGCTAAGAGAGAGGGCTGGTGTCATAGTCCTTTGTAGCTCAGTTGGTAGAGCATGGTGCTTGCAATGGCAGGATAGTGGGATCGATTCCCAGAACCACCCGTATGTAAAATGTATACGCTCATGACTTTAAGCCGCTTTGGATAAAAGAGTCCACTAAATGGCATGTAAATGTTAAACCACAGGGATCTGAGAGGATTCACAGCAGACACCTCTGGCACGACCTCTGCCTCCATACTAGAGGTCGACCGATTATGATTTTTCAATGCCGATACCGATTATTGGAGGACAAAATAAGCCGATACCGATTAATCGGCCAATTTATTTTAAAAATTTAAATGTTTACTATATATATATCATACACACACACACATTTTTGTAATAATGACAATTGCAACAATAATGAATGAACAATGAACACTTTTATTTTAACTTAATATAATACATAAATACACACACACACACACACACACAGCTCTGAAGTGACAATGATACTGAAGAGTCTGCTTAGGAGACAAATACTCTCAACTGTTTGAATAAAAATAGAGTTTAAGTTACCTGTGATGAATGTTGAAAACAAAAACTTTAATTTCTATATGCAGGAAATTCTATTTTAATAATGGGCATGGTAAGAATTGACAACCAAAGTGCAAGTCATAATTCCCATGACACCTTCTAGCAAAATCTGAAAAGCGGTTCCTTCATTTATTCCATAGGATATTTTTAGATTCACTTAAAATAAGGTCTGTGTTTCGTGTAGGCTTACATCACCGTGCCAATTTTATAACTGTGTAGATATCCATAGACAAAGGTAACTGATCAATATTGGCTAAATATAAGCGAAGATTTAAAAAAATGTAGAGTGGATTTATGAAAATATGTTGACAAACGTTACCTTATCCTAGTGAGATTTACACGGGTATCAAAACGTCGAGGCGGTTTAAGCCTGCACGAAACACAGACCTTATTTGAAGTAGATCAAGACATTCTCTATGGAAGACATGAACGGTAAAATAATGAAGGAACCCCTTTCAAATTCAGCCGCAAGTTATTACAGGAATTATAACGCGTCGACTATTTCTCTCTAAACCATATACCTTTGACTAATCCGGAAACTATCACCTCGAAAACAAAACATTTATTCCATTCCGTATTTTATCTAACGGGTGGCATCCATGAGTCTAAATATTCCTGTTACATTGCACAACCTTCAATGTTGTCATCATTACGTAAAATTCTGGCAAATTAGTTCGCAAAGAGCCAGGCGGCCCAAACTGTTGCATATACCCTGAACGCAAGAGAAATGACACAATTTCACCTGGTTAATATTGCCTGCTAACCTGGATTTATTTTAGCTAAATATGCAGGTTTAAAAATATATACTTGTGTATTGATTTTAAGAAAGGCATTGATGTTTATGGTTAAGTACACATTGGAGCAATGACAGTCATTGATTGATTGTTTTTTATAAGATAAGTTTAATGCTAGCTAGCAACTTACCTTAGCTTACTGCATTCGCTAACAGGCAGGCTCCTCGTGGAGTGCAATGTAATCAGGTGTTAGAGCATTGGACTAGTTAACTGTAAGGTTGCAAGATTGGATCCCCTGAGCTGACAAGGTTAAAAATCTGTCGAGGCAGAACGTTCCTAGGCCGTCATTGAAAATAAGAATGTGTTCTTAACTGACTTGCCTAGTTAAATAAAGATTAAATAAAGGTGTAAAAAAATATATATATATATGCAAATCGGCGCCCAAAAATACCGATTTCCGATTGTTATGAAAACTTGAAATCGGCCCCCGATTAATCGGCCATTCCGATTAATCGGTCGACCTCTACTCCATACCCTCAGCACACAGCCTTCAGCCCTACTGTACATGTGGCTCAGAGATGCCATTCACTCAGGCATGTGTGTCTCATGGATTACCACAGGCCCAGAGGAGATCACACATCAACACGTCAGTCTACTGGGAATAGAGTCAATAGAAAGAAAGTCAGTGATTGAAAAATACCTAGACGTTGCTGTTCTCTTGCCCCCGTGGAAATATGTGTGATAGATTGCGTTTTTCTTGCACTTGATGCTATCCTCTTGGTCATGCCACACCCTGGTTGTGTGTGCAGCAGATGCTGGGCTGCCAAGCTCCCAGTGCTGAGAGGCTTGGTCATTTGGCTGGGACTCAGTCTGATAAGTCACTACCGTTGAAGTGGGGCTGCTGTCATTTCTTAGTTGCTCTCCACAGACAGCTAAAGGAGTCCAGCTGAAAGGATTGCATGGCAGCAATAAATCATTTAGACGGGAAGAAGAAAAATGGAATATAAGTGATGTCGTTTTGGAATCTTTTCTCGCGTCTCTTTGTTTCCCAGTTACCATCAGCCTTGAGGTCTGATTCATACCTTGAATTTGATTGTTCTTACGTCTCATTCTTTGATTATTTTTATTTTCTGCCTTTCTACCTCTGACTGTGTTGGGGATTTGTGCTTCCCAGAGACCTGAGTAATGTAAACTGTGAGGAGCTGGGCCCACTGCCCCCTGGCTGGGAGATCAGGAACACAGCCACCGGCCGGGTCTACTTCGTGGACCACAACAACCGCACCACGCAGTTCACAGACCCGCGCCTCTCCGCCAACCTGCATCTAGTCCTTAAGTGAGTATCGGGTTATACCAGCGCCACAAATTAAACATGGTCCAGAGCCTCATAACAGCCCAGATAAAATGAGAAGTAGTTGAGGGAGAACTGTACTGTATGACTGGCTGGCAGTGTGGCTGTGTAACTGTGGTGTAACTGTGGTGTTTTGTGTTCTGCAGCCCAAGCCCCAATGGTTCCCGCAGCGGCATCGAAATTCAGAACAGTTCGATCAGGTGAGGCCCTCTATTTCTCCCCTCTATTCTGTGGCCGACCTCTATTTCTTCAACACTTGGTTCTGGGGAGGCAGAACAGACTGCACACAGAAAGACACACACAGATACACACACAGACATATTGACTCCCCCACACAGGATGCTTTACAGGAAAGTCCAGTGCCAAGGTGTGTTAAACGCCTGTTGGGGTTCAGCTATCAGAGCAGCCTTTCTCCTGTGCACACACTCTCCCTCACACACTCCCACACACAACCTCACCCATCCAGACACACACACACTGCACGCACAAGGCTGCATTCCACCGCCCGGCAGCGGTTTTGATCATGCGGGGGTTTTAGCACACAATCCGTCACAAAGCTTGTTTTGGCTCAACATCAGATAACAATGTGGAAACCAAGACTGATGTGTCTGTGGCTGAGGAGCGTCTTACGTCCAGGAAACGGAGCATAAATTTGATGCCCGAGTCAATGACTGAATTGTGTGTGTGCATGATAGTGTGTGTTGGTGCGTGCCTGTGTGTGCAGTGTTCGTCAGTGCATGCGCTTCAGAATTTTTCCTCGCAGCTGTTCAAACACGGCCCATGTAACGATAGCTGCAGCATTACCCACAGTGCAGTGTAAAGGTGGAGCAGAGTACGGGCGGGTTCGGTGGGCCTCCTCCGTGTGACCTCATTCCTGCTCCGTGCCGGGAGAGGCGGAATGCACCGATGAAAAGATCTGCTGTTATTTTCCCCTGTTCTGACAGATCAAAGAACGTGTTTGGGACTTTGGTGCTTTTTCTTTTTCTGCGGTCCTCTGAAAATCATATAAATCCCAGGCTGGCACGCCATGTATGTTTGTAATGCAGGAATCTTGTCTAAAGCACAATAATGTCCAGATGTGTGAAAAGCAGTGCACAGTGTTTCTTCTTTTTAAAAAGCACTGGTCCGATTATTATTTCACTTTAAAGTTGGGAATTAGAGTTTACTAGGTTATTGATGTCTTTGTTTGAGAGGAAGAATTGTATTGAAATGGAAGGTGTTTAAGCTGAGCCAAGAGCGGGTTTGTGGCCATTAGAATGATGTACGATGGGCCCTGGGTCCAACCACATACCTTCCCTGGGTTCTGCTTTAAAGGGAGAAACCCTTGGCTTTGTCTTGGGGAACCTAAGGCTGCATTTACCCCATGCAGCCCAATTCAGATTTCTTCCCACTAGTTGGTAGTTTGACTAATCACATCAGATCTTTGACATCAGATCTTTTTCAATGCTGATCTGATTGGTCAAAAAAATATCAGAATTAGGCTGCCTGTGTTAACGCTGCCGACAGGATCTCTAGGTGTGCACTAATGTAACACACATTGGATGGTGGCTCAGAGATTTGGAGTGTGCAGTCTGCTGGTTAGCAGAGGGCTCATGGGCCTGACCCAGTCTGACTGGATCATCCTATCTGAGAATACCTTCTCTGATTTTGTCCCCTCACGGACCACTGTGGAGCAAAGAAGCTGGACTCTGGCTGAGACGAGGGGTGGGAGTGACATTCCAACCAGCGACAAAACTCTGGAAAAGATATCAGAAGGCCGGCGTGGTTTTCCATCAAGACATCTGCCTTTTATCAAGGAAAACGATTTCAGAAATTCTCACCCCTCATGCTGTCATCCCACAAAAATGTTTGATATATACGTGTCTTTCAAGCTTATAGTTTATTACCCCTTTTATTTGCTAAAGACATTGCCTCAGCGGGCCACAATACGTTTTTGGTTAGACTTACCCTGTGATGTTGCAATCTCCTGACTCTAAGCCTGGTCACTGGACAATAGGTAACAAAATTCTTGTTGGGCCTCAGATCTGCCCTCTGAACTCTGGCATGAACACTCAGAGGATCAGTTCCCAGGGGTCTAGTGTTCTCTAGCTTTACACTGAGTTCACTGTATTACTGTCTGAGCTTCAGCAGGTAACACACCACGCCATCTTACTCTCTTAAAACAAGTTTAAAAAAGAGAGAATGCGCACTAGGCCGTGTGTGTGTGTGTGTGTGTGTGTGTGTGTGTGTGTGTGTGTGTGTGTGTGTGTGTGTGTGTGTGTGTGTGTGTGTGTGTGTGTGTGTGTGGTTGTGTTGTGTTGTGTTGTGTGAGTGACAGGCAGGAATGTTTGATTTATGAGTGAAACTGGAGGGAGTGCTGCTCTGTTGCTCGGTACCTCTCCTCTCCCTGTCTGAGGCTCCCTCTCTGTATGGGTGCTGTCCGGAGGCAGCCCTTCCTACCTCCACCCCCGTCCCTCCCTCCCTCTGAGTCTAGTCTGCAGGATATAAAGGGATTGAGGAGGAGGACTGGAGTGCCCTATGGGTCCCTGCTGCTCTGTGGGATCGCAGGAAGTGGCCAGCTCAGCTCAGCTAGACGAGGCCAAAGACAGTGGGAGTCTAGAGCAGTCAGTCCTTAGAATAAGCTGTCACTGTGTATTATGGTGTGTGGATATAAAGATCAGGATGGCTGCTACATGACTGTCAATTACTCCTGCTCAGTGTATGACCCTCCAAACAAATATTTTTGAGAGCTAGGATTGTGTATTTGCCATATTTTATGACATTATACCGAATAAAAGGTTGTCTGGTTTTGTATAGTACAGTGAATGGCAGGTGTTTGGTAGGTGTCCCAGACAGAAATAGGTTTGCTGAGTTGTTAGAAATGACTGGATTTCAGTGGTTTTGGCCTATCCAATATTATATGATCCTGTACTTTTTGGGCCTAGGTAAATCCATTTAGCCAGGATGGGTTGTTGTTCCCTGATTCTCCTGTCACAGACTCTCTGCTTACCCTCTCTCACACTTACTCTCCTCTCTCACACACATAAGGCGTCAGCATGCTTCAGTTCGGCCTGGCGGCTAGCCGTAGTCAGCGAGGCGAATCGAACGAGTGTGTTGGCGTACTCCCTTAAAAGACCTTCGCTTGAAAGCAGTAATAGTACTGTTTGTCAATTTTGAGACACCGTAGCCAGTTTACACTTCCTCAAAATAGTTAGAATTAATCTAAGATAACTCAAGAAATCTGTAATTCATTTAGATGTTTTTGCCGAGGAAATCTTAGCGCTAACTAATATGTTTGGTGCAGTAATATTTCTAAATGTAAAAATGTGCATGAAAACGAGTCATCTCTGGTTGAATGACAACAAAGACTTTACTGAAGAATCCCTACTGTTGACCAATCACAGACAAAGGGGTGTAGACTTCAGCTACTGACTTCGGCAAGAAAATGTTGTGTGCCCGAACAAGAGTTAGTTTTCTTCTTCTAACTAAAACTCCAAAAGTCCAAAGTCCAAAACGTCACAAATGCTGTCATAATATATGCACACGATCTTCTGAACTTTTCCGTCTGGGAAGCATGCGGATGTCTTTACACACTCTGCCCCTCTCTCTCACTCTCTCTCACTTTCTCTCACTCACACACACACAACCCTTTGTTGCCGGCTGTACATCCTGGTGTTTATGACCCTGCTCAGAGGGTGAGTGTGCCCACTATGCCCCACTAAAGTGCAAAAGGCCAGCATGCAAATAATCCTCAATTTCTGGCTCCATAAAGGGCCTTTTGATTCTCTCTTTCTCTGTGTCTGTGTGTGTGCATGCGTGTTTCTGAGCAGAAGAGCCTTCCACCACCACTGCCATGGTTCAGAAGTTCACTCTCATGCCAGAGATTTGGGCAGGAGTCAAGGACCTCGTTCACTACCACCACAGATCATACTCATAGCCTGTCTTTTGATCTGGAGGTTAACCGTTCTACAGCACTGATGTGTTATCACAGTTACAGCCACCCACTGAGGTGGTCGTCTTAGCTGTTAGGGACCCTACACAACTTGGTTGTTCATTTATTGGGTTCCTATAGTCAGCAACACGTATCCTCTTATGAAGGAACTTGCATTGAAATGTCACTCCTGTTAATAAACAAATAAAGAACCTTCCTGAACAATTTAAGCTGAAGACATGAGGTCTATGGACACACCCTCATTGAACCCTCATTGCTCAGTGCAGAATGAGACCGACACTGAATCTATTTGCAGATGTCTCTTGCTGTAGCCACATTTTGCTTCCCCCCCTGTAGAACTGTCTATTTTCTCTCTGTCTGTGCCGTGCTGTCTCTCTCTGTGAGACCACCGTGGGTCCAGCGCAAGGTGGGGAGTGGAGGTGGCATGGCACACACCTGTGAGCTGGCAGAGCCCAGCACGGCAGGGGCCCACGGAGTTGCCCACGAGGAGAGTACGACAGAGCCGTTTGTATGGAGAGCCTGGCGGGGCGTAGAGGAAGGGTCACTGGCTGCACCTCACCTCCGTCCTGTAAGCAGACAGACAATGTGGCACCTACGGACACATCACACCACCCTCTGGCTCTGCCCCCTCATGTGTGCTTGTTCAGAAATACCACCTCCACCTATGTCTGTGGGCACATGGCAGCTTGTTTGACTTGATGTGCTTCCCAGATGACCTCAGTGTGTTTACATCTCGTTCTCCAGTCAGCAAAAGGAGGGAGACAGAATTCCTGCCTGGCTTTATTTGGAGTTTTTAGGGTTTCTATTTTAATTTTTTTGTGTTTTATTTTTGTGTACCTGTACGTGTTCCGACCCCAAGTCTCAACAATGATCTTTCCCTCTCCATCTCTTCTTTTTCTCCATCCCCAGCCATCAGAACCAGCTGAAGGAGCAGGCCCAGCAGGCACTGGTGTCTCCAGGTAATCTGCCAGAGGAGGCCGAGTGCCTCACGGTGCCCAAGTACAAGAGGGACCTGGTGCAGAAGCTGAAGATCCTCCGCCAGGAGCTGTCCCAGCAGCAGCCCCAGGCAGGCCACTGCCGCATAGAGGTGTCCCGCGAGGAGATCTTTGAGGTGAGACCGTCGAATTAGTGTTATTCCCTCAGTTCTTGAACACAACCAGCATTATTGAGTCTTTAATTAGTATTACTGAAGAGGTTGTCTATCCCGATCCTGAAGGAAAGCATCAACTCTGGACATTTTCCTCACTCTCATTTACACTTGTAAAAGTTTATTATACCAGCTAGTTTACCTCACTTTCAAACCTCAAGCAATGGTTTTCCATCCTCTACTTCCCTCTCCTCTCAAGGTCGTTGCTCGTCATGTTTCTGTCACGGCGTTATCCACCATGCTATTATCTATGATGTGTGAAGAGAGTTTGTTCATATCCAAAGCAGACCTCTTATTTGAAATTAGGCTTTTGTGAAGTGCACTCCTCAGTGGGGGAGGTTTTCTAGTTTGGGAGGTGTGGAGCCTCATCAGAGCAACAACACCTGCAACAGACTACATGACCCTCGTAAAATATGTGATGGAATGTGCTGGAACAGCTTTGTCTGTTAATCTGAAGGAAGACATTTTTGTTGGCTGATCTCAACACGAAAGGGAGATGGGGGTGGATTTTAAGGCTAGACATAACTTCATCGCTTTTCTGGACACGCCGAACTGTTAGAAATACGACTGTGTGGGCAAGTGTCAGCTGGTGGACTGTCAAGCTGTCTCAGTGTGTACATTCTATTAAAGATAAGAGGCCTTATTTCTCTGGTGTCACCGCTGACACATCCTCAGTGTAACTGGAGGGCACGGTGGACCAGCTCTGGTGTCACCGCTGACACATCCTCAGTGTAACTGGAGGGCACGGTGGACCAGCTCTGGTGTCACCGCTGACACATCCTCAGTGTAACTGGAGGGCACGGTGGACCAGCTCTGGTGTCACCGCTGACACATCCTCAGTGTAACTGGAGGGCACGGTGGACCAGCTCTGGTGTTACCACTGACACATCCTCAGTGTAACTGGAGGGCACGGTGGACCAGCTCTGGTGTCACCGCTGACACATCCTCAGTGTAACTGGAGGGCACGGTGGACCAGCTCTGGTGTCACCACTGACACATCCTCAGTGTAACTGGAGGGCACGGTGGACCAGCTCTGGGGGGAAAGCGGTGTTATTGTTCCACTCTTCTGTTCTGTCTGTTTACTGTCATTCTCACAATCCACTTTTAATGAGACTGTCCCCGATACTTGGAATGTGCTGGACATTGTGGGCCTGTGTCTGCAGCTCTCGGCATGTGGGGTGAACGCACCAACCCAGAGTGGGGTGTAATGATCCCAGACTCTGAGTACCAGGGGGAAAGTTTGTTACTAAAACACTGGTGTTTAATGTTCTACAGAAGCCCCCTCTGGCGAGGAACATGGGGTGTTTCTCATCATTGTTTCAGGACAGTTCCTTCTTTTCTTTGTTTTTTTTTGTCTTCAGCTTGAAGCCATTTGGAATTGCACAGGTCTTTGGTTTGCATGTTTAGGACAGGCAGACAAGCCGGGCTTGGCCAGACTCATGCTCTGCATTCCTGCCCCGTTTCCCATGAACCACTGAGACTGGGACAGTGGGGGTGAGACTCACGGGATCGCTTGGTGGAATGTGTCGCGTTGGAGAATGTCCTCTTATCACCCCACCTCCTGATAATGCGCTTTGATTAAGGGTGGACTGGACACTCAGGTTACTTTGGCAGGGGAGGAGAGTGCGTAGCTAGGCAGGCAGGGGCCAGCCAAGCTGGTCCTAAATGACAGCACAGGAATGTTTATTCTTTGGCTCGGTCCCCAGAGCCAGCATCACTCACACACAGACGTTACAGTGCAGATAGATGCATCCCTCTGGCCACAGACCCTGGACTGCACAGTATTTACCAGATGGTCTCTGATGGAAGTACTCAGTAAGTTTGGGGATGCAGTCCTCCATCCCAGTCCCATTTGTTACAAAGGTGTATCTCTGTATGTGTTACAGGAGTCTTACCGCCAGGTGATGAAGATGAGGCCGAAGGACCTGTGGAAGAGACTGATGGTGAAGTTTAAAGGGGAGGAGGGGCTGGACTACGGAGGAGTGGCCAGGTAGGAATCCACAGCAAAGCATGAGGAAAAAACTAAGTTATGCTCAATATGCATCATCATGGAACAAAGAAGATTTCTATTGTGTGTTAGAGAAGTAAATGCACCAGGTCTGGAACCAACAGGACCTGAACAGCTTCTACCCCAAGACATTAGTCTACTAACTAGTTAACCAAATAGCTACCCGGACTATCTGCATTGACCCTCTTTGCACCAACTCTTTTGACTCAAGCATATAGCCAGGTTATCTCGTTGTGTATTTATTCCTCGTGTTATTATTTGTTCTATATTTTTCTCTCTCCGTTGTTGGGAAGGGCCCATCAGTAAGCATTTCACTGTTAGTCTACACTTGTTGTTTAGGAAATATGTGACAAATAACACTTGATTTGATTTTGATTTGAATGCCACCATCTGCTGAAAACAAGGTTGGCCCCCAAGGGGTAATATTGATTTAAAGCACCCAATCTGAGAATTATACTTCTGCTTTTTAAATTGCCATGGAGTATTCACTTTCTGAAATTGATGTTCCCTGCCTTGAAAAAATATTAAATGGATCAAGAGATTTCACAATGGATGTTCTCATCGTCTGTCTCTCTTTATCTGTCCCTCTCTGTGTCTCCTGTGTGTGCAGGGAGTGGCTGTATCTGCTGTCCCATGAGATGCTGAATCCGTACTACGGCCTGTTCCAGTACTCCCGCGATGACATCTACACCCTGCAGATTAACCCCGACTCAGCCGTCAACCCGGTGAGTCAGAGGCCCAGACGCCGCCACCAGCCCGCCCCACTGTAATGTGAAAGACCAGGTCACATGGACCGCTCATCTGCTCTAGTCTTGCACAATCTTTCTGCCTCTGTCTCTCCTCTGCCTGTTTATTTGTTTGGCCTTCCATTTCCCTATCAGCTGTTCTCATGCTAGATGCTAGATCTCCTGGAGACTGGTGATGAATTAGGCAACTATTTAATTGCTGTTTTGAGACTCTTTACTGCCTCTATAGCATTTGGTTGTTAAATCCATCATAAGGGAAATAGTTTACAACTGCAAATAGTTTGGATGCTGCTGCTCACCTTTTGAGTCCTAACCTTTGTTAGGATTACGCACTGCAATAAATTCCCAGCTGTAAGAATAGCAGGTATTTATAATTTACCAAGGGCTCAAACCTAACTTAAGACATGCGTGAGGAAATCTGAGTTATAGCGCAAATCTCCCATCGACATCAATGCATGACTTTGAGTTGCATGCATGCATCCTAAATTAGGATTCTGCCTTGAGTTGCTCAATCTTGGTAATTCTCTGAAGACTGGGAGATGCCATGCTAAATGGATGTACTATGAAGTGTTTAAGAGGACTAAAGGTGTTTCTGTCCCCCTCCCCAGGAACACCTGTCCTACTTCCACTTTGTGGGTCGTATCATGGGCATGGCGGTGTTCCACGGCCACTACATAGACGGGGGCTTCACCCTGCCCTTCTACAAACAGCTGCTGGGGAAACCCATCACCCTGGACGACATGGAGTCAGTGGACCCAGACCTCCACAACAGCCTGGTCTGGATCCTGTGAGTAGGAAGGAAATGGGAACAACATCCTCACACAGACCAAGATGCGCACACAGAGATTAACATGGTTTTTAATGATAATAGTTGGTAATGGCTCATTTTAATTCATCGGGTGATAATTTGGTGTATGTGAACTATAACATCTACTGGTGTACTTTTAAAGTCCCTAAAATAACCACTCATGATCATGTAGCTACACATGATGAGCTCTGTCCGTCTCTCTCACCTCTCAGGGACAATGACATCACAGGCGTGTTGGACCACACCTTCTGTGTGGAGCACAATGCCTACGGGGAGATCATCCAGCACGAACTCAAACCCAACGGCAAAATCATCCAGGTCACCCAGGACACCAAGAAGGAGTATGTCAGGTGAGTACTCCCCCACCGACCCCTCCTCACCACACAGGAAGAGGGTTGGTCTAGCAGTCGACAGTCAAGCCCAGCAGGGAGGAGATACTGTTTGGATTTCAGATGAGCTTTGCGGCAAGTGACCAGCCACAGTTAACTGACCTAGGATCAGGGAGTGAAGTACATGTGAAAGGCTTTGCTATACCCCTCAAAGAGGCTCAGAATCATGGCTTTGCCTTCACGTTCCAGTATGAATCATCGATCTCTGACTCTCTCTTTCCCTCTCCCTCGCTCCCTACAGGCTGTATGTGAACTGGCGTTTCCTGCGAGGCATCGAGGCTCAGTTCCTGGCCCTGCAGAAGGGCTTCAACGAGGTCATCTCCCAGCACCTCCTCAAGGCCTTCGACGAGAAAGAGCTGGAGGTATGAATGAGACACATCCCCCAGACTAGCAGTACTTATCTTCACTGTCCATCCTTTACAAAGGACTGCATTCTCCCAGACATCAGCATTTTCCCCATCCATTTCCTCCCTACAGTTTCCCTTTGACTTTCATTTCACTCTCTCCCTCTCTCCACCTCAGCTCATAGTGTGTGGCCTGGGTAAGATCGACATCAACGACTGGAAGTCCAACACGCGGCTGAAGCACTGCACCACCGACACCAACATCGTCAAGTGGTTCTGGAAGGCCGTGGAGTCGTACGATGAGGAGCGCCGGGCCAGGTTGCTGCAGTTTGTCACTGGCTCCTCCAGGGTCCCCCTGCAAGGCTTCAAAGCCCTCCAAGGTACCCTCACAGCACTCACCCTCCTGGGACATGTACAGTAGCTACATAGTTAGGTTCTCAGTGTTTCACTGCGCTTCACTGGGAGAGTTGCTTGCTAGCTAGCCCTTGTCCACCCCCTATAGGCATGTAATATTGATTGTTATGACGGCTTATAACATTTGTTATGACAGCGTAACGAATGTTTATGCCAGAGGGAGATGGGTGAGGGTTGTTTGTATTATACTCTACTGTTCCCCGAGGCAGCTCAGCAGGCCTCAGAGTGTGTTGTTGTTGTTGCCTGAGCTGAACCCTCTATGCAGAGCAGGCTGAGCAGTCCAGTAGTTCAGTGGGTCCAGTCTGTCAGACAGGATGCCCAGAGAGCACCCAGGCGTGCGGAACACACTGTGATCCACTGCTCTTCCTGTCTGACATGCCGCTTCACTCTGCTCTTCCATGTTACATAACAGGACCATCGCTGCTGCTGGTCTCAATACCAAGGTCCGCGCAGGCCGATGACAACATACACAAACCCAGTGCTCTTAGTGCCCACACTTGGCGCCGCAGAGTGCTGAGAAAGCTGTCCAGTACAGTAATGTCTTTTGTGTGTGAGTGAAGTGTGCTCTGCCGTTGTGCTTCGCAGTAACTGTTGATATGTTACAGGTGCTGCAGGCCCACGACTCTTCACCATCCACCAGATCGATGCCAGCTCCAACAACCTGCCCAAAGCCCACACCTGGTGAGTGTCTGTCTGATCTGACCCTGCAGCTTGCCCTTCAGGAACAATGTATGCCTTTGTCAAAGCTGGGAAGGGCACTTTGATATATCAACATCATGCTTTAGGTTTAGGTTTCCACCCATGTATATGTTAACCATGAACATAGAGAGGTCCTAATACCAAAGGCTCAGGCTCAAGTCTCTCTTGCCCTCTGTTTGTTCAGCTTCAACCGGGTCGACATTCCTCCCTACGAGAACTATGACAAGCTGTATGACAAGCTGCTCACTGCTATCGAGGAGACGTGTGGCTTTGCTGTGGAGTGAGACGCTGCTGACGCAGGGGTCGGCAGGAACAAGGAGTGGAGGAACTCGACCATAGTCAGACCCCACCATCCAGTTCACCCAGGGGAAGGGGGCGTCTGTGGTCCAGTGGCCCAAGGACTCTCTCGCCCACAATAGGGACATGTGGCCAGGCCGAGGGGGGGAGGCAGAGGAGACCTGAGCGAGCAGTCTCGTCTGTCTAGGGGTTTCCCCTCACCCCCCTCTTTTAAAAATAACATTTTCAGCTGCTAATAACTCAGACTATTTACTAACTTGTGGAACTGCAAAAATGGCTGGCTCTTCCTTTTTTTAATAAGTTTAGTTTTAGCATTATAAAAAATAGTCAGTATTCCATGTAGCTACGCACCATCTTACCAAGCAGAACATGAAGTCCACAACTAAACAAAACATTGGCCACATAAACAAGACTGGTATCACTGGTTTGATGGAGTACATTGTTACCCACGGTTACCAACAACACTGAATTGTGCTTGGTATGTTTGGAGGCAGGGACTGAAGGGAGCATGAAGGCTCCTTAGCACCCCCTGGTGACAGTCCTTTTCTACTACTGAGGACTCTTGGGGCATCTATCTTCACTCAGAGGCTGGACTTTGGAGCACATGTTCAGAACTTGACCTTATGGAGAAAGACATGCAGGGCCCCATTGTCAACGACCCTGTCCAAAGAAAGCGGGCTGGTTTTCAGCGCTCCATTCCCAGAAACCAGTGTCACACGTCTGACATCTAAGCTTGTTTGGAAATTTAAATAAATAGCTTGAATGGTGTTATTTTTATATAATGGGAAAATTAAAAAAGAAACACTAAAATTATATATAATATATATAATTTATTTCTGTTATATTTCAGAAAGCTTTTGCCATTATTCCAGAAAAAAAAGCCAATATTAAAAGTGTTACTGTTTAAGCTTGAAAGAAGTACACTTAGATTGCTGTGGGGGAAATCTTTACATAGCCTCTTTCCTACACAGTAAGTAGAGAGGTGGTCTTAAGGGTGGGTTGTCTTTAATACACACAGTCCTCTGAGTGACATAATACTTTTGACTGAATCTTTTCAACTATTTAGATATTAACCTGACCCTTTAAATTCCAGTGACATCATCCAGTAGGTACTTGTGGTGGGGTATGTATGATGAGTTCCATAGGAATTTCTCATGATTTCATGATTGTTTCTTCAAGGTGATCTGCTCTGTCCCCACAAAATAATGGCTAAGAGTCCCTGCTACCCTGATACATTTTGTTATGTGAAGATTACACACATCCTTTGTAAGTGCTACTCTTGTCATTCTGGCAAATAACTACTACTACCTTCCGGTTATGGTCTTCTGGTGCTAAATAAGACAGCAGTTTGCTCAATTCTTTCAAGATATTGGCAACCAGTCTTATACCTGGGGCTGAGATGGGCGCATAGCAAACTACATACAAAAAGTTGCAATGAATTGAACAAACATCACTCAGACCTCAAGCCACATTCTCAGGAGATGTCATATTATTTGTTGTATTATTTGGTAGCTGACGTGGTCAGATACAAAACCTTTTCCTCTGTAATGGTTGAATGACTTATACAGTACATTATGTTGAGTGGCTATAAAGTCCACATTTGTCATATGTATTGTAACCCAACAGTAGACATTGACATGTGATAGTTGGGGTTCTATATCTCCATATTGGCTATAAATTAAATCTGAATGAATGAGATGAACCCCCTAATTCTACTCACCTGAACCTAGCTCTACAAGTATGGGTTTGGGGAGAACATATTTATTTTCTACTCATTCAAACAAATTGTTGAATGTTTTCTTCTTTTTTTTAAAAGGCTTCCTGTCTAGCAATCTATGACCGTGGACTGTTCTTAAAGTTAGCATACATTGAAAATGAATTGCTCATCTTTTTCTTTTATAGAGGTGTATGCAAAGTGACGTGTCCTCAGATGGTGCTTTGTACTGTGATAGGTTATTGTTCATTAATGTGGATCACACAACCTGTAATTTATCTTTAACTTTATTTTTTATTTTTTTCACACATACAGAACTATTTGTCGCCGTATGTACTAGGTGACTTCTATCTATTTACCAGATAGGTCATGGACTGATTGATTTTATATCTAAACATATTCATTTACTTTAAAAGGCACAAAAAGATCCCTCGACAGTCTGTTTCTTACACAATCTCTCTGCATTACTCCATAGCTGCCTCCCTGAAGAATGGAACTTTTTATTAACAAGTCAAATTTTAGATGCAGCTATTTGTTGCTTAATTTTTTTGCATGATCCACGAGCAGGACTATATCTCTTATAGCTGACTGATGCAATTAGATGTACTTAACACTATCATTTTTGTAAGAGTATTTTATTTTTGTGTGTAATTTAGGTCTAATTAAACTTGTCTTTGTCAAATAATATGAGGCACCTTGTATGTGGCTGTGCCTTGTCTTTTGTCTGTGTATGTGAGAGATTTTGGGGGCTTTCAAAGGATTTGGGCAGAATTTCGCAGTATTCAGGAGCTCAATTTGAGCTCCTGTGCATTCAATTTCCTTTGATCATCATTGACGTCACTACAACTGGATTGGAGTCCACGTGTGGCCAATTCAATTGTTTGGACATGATTTAGAAAGAAACACACCTGTCTATATAAGGTCCCACAGTTGACAGTGCATGTCAGAGCAGAAACTATATCCTGAAGTCCAAGGAACTGTCCTTTTATCTCCAAGATAGAATTGTGATGAGGAATATATCTGGGGAAGGGTATAAAACAATTTCTAGAGTGTTAAAAGTTTCTAAGAGCACAATGGTCTCTATCATTGGAAATTGAGAAAATATAGAGCTGGTTAAACCTGGTCTACAGTTGTGAGGCTGGTTGGATGTACTGCCAAATTCTCTAAAATTACGTTGGAGGCGGCTTATGGTAGAAATGAACATTAAATTCTCTAGCAACAGCTCTGTTGGACATTCCTGCAGTCAATATGCCAATTGTGACAAAACTGTACATTTTAGTGGCCTTTTGTCCCCAGCGCAAGGTGCACCTGTGTAATGATCCTGCTGTTTAATCAGCTTCATGATATGCCACACCTGCCAGGTGGATAGATTTTCTTGGCAAAGGAGAAATGCTCACTAACAGGGATTTGTGCAGAAAATTTGAGAGAAATAAGCTTTTTGTACATATGGAACATTTCTGGAATATTTTTTATTTCAGCTCATGAAACATGGGACCAACACTTTGCATCTTGTGTTTATATTTTTGTTCAGTATATATTATTTACAGTATATTATAAAAAGGGACATGACAGCATGTCTGGAGTTTGCAAAAAGGCATGTGAAAGATTCTGAGAGCATAAGGCAAAAGATTCTGTAGTCTGATGAGACAAGAATTTAACACTTTGGCCTGAATGCAAAGCGCTATGTCTAGAGAACCAGGCACAGCTCAACACCAATCTAACACCATCCCTACCGTGAAGCATGGTGGTGGCAGCATCATGCTATGGGGATGCTTTTTAATGGCAGGGACTGGGAGACTTGTAAGGATAGAGTGAACAATGAATGGAGCAAAATACAGGCAAATCCTTGATAAGTACCTTCTTCAGAGTCTAAATGACCTTACACTGGGGCAATGATTTACGTTCCAACAGGACAAATACCACAAGCATACAGCCAATGCAACACTGAAATGGCTTCCAAACAAGAATGTGAAAGTCCTTCAGTGGCCAGACAAAGCTCTGACTTGAATCCCATTGAAAATCTGTGGAAAGACTTGAAGATTGCTGTTCACTGCCACTCCCCATCTAACTTAACAAAACGTGAGAAAATCTGAAAGGAAGAATGGGAGAAAATCCCCAAATCCAGATGTGCAAAGATGATCGAGACATACCTACGACGACTCAAAGCTGTAAGCGCCACCAAAAGTGCTTCTACAAAGTATTGACTCGGGGGTGTATAAATTGCAAGTGTATAATTTGAGCAGCATTATAAGAGCCTGGTAGCAGCAGTTGTGATGTGTGCTAAGGTGCAGAGAATCAGCAGGTGATCAGTCCAGTTCAAGTGTTCAGCAGTCTGATGGCTTGTAGATAGAAACGGTATCTGAGCCTGTTGGTATCAAACCTAATGCTCCGATACCGTCTCCTTGACGGTAAGGGAGAGAACAGCTCGTGGTTTGGGTGTGTGGGTCCTTGATGATGCAGCGTGCCTTCCTCCGGCACCGTTTCGAGTAATGTCCTGGTTGGGTGTAAGCACGGTCCCAATGATGTACTGGGCTGTCTTCACCACCCGCTGGAAGGTAATTCCACAATCAGTTCCTTTGTTTTGTTGACGTTGAGGGAGAGGTTATTTTCCTTAGCAACTGTAATTGAGAATAGCGTAGTACATGAAGAGTATTGTCTGCTAACGGGTCTCTGACTTCAAATCAGGAAAGGGGATACGAGAAGGGTTACTTTGGAAATGAGAAAGATGACATTGGGCATTTTATATACAGTATAAGAGCAGGAAATGTTAAACAAAATCTGGAGTAACGGCTGTTATTACAGTACTACACTAGTTTGATTACCACGATACAATAAACAGGTCAGTTTAGGGACGTGTTTACTTGAAGATGAAGTATTATAGCACACTAGTATGTTTTATGTCATCCTTTAACCAGCTTTTAAATCTTGACAAAGTGGGAGCTGTAAAGCTTTTCATTTTAATTTGAGCATTTATTTGAATTAGAATGAGTCTGGCATGTCCTGAGCAGCAGAGGCGTGAACTGAAGTGCTTTCATCAATGATGATGGTGGTGATAGGAGGGGGCTTGGAGTATCAGTATCTATTTGCTCAGACAAAGGAATGGGCATACATAAGGTAATTTTTGGTAGTGTGATGGACTGTATAGGCCTAAACAGATTGTTTCTGTGGTAGCCTACAGCCAACCTTGACATTGATGTTATTTCGTAGATCCAAGCAGTGGTACACCACTCTGCATATTAAACTTGATCACGTACAGTGCCTTCAGAAAGTATTCACACCCTTTGACTTTTTCCACATTTTGTTGTGTTTTACAGACTGAATTTAAAATGGATTCAATTTAGATTTTGTGTTACTGATCTACACATAATTACCCATAATGTCAAAGTGCAATTTTGTTTGTAGACATTTTTACAAATGAAAAGCTGAAATGTTTGGAGCCAATAAGTATTTGTTATGGCAACCCCAAATAAGTTCAGGAGTAAAAATGTGCTTAACAAGTCACATAATAGAATCCACCGACTCACTCTGTGTCAAATAATAGTAGTTAACATGGTTTTTGAATGACTAACCCATCTCTGTAGCCTACACATACAATTATATCAAAATGAAAGGAGGACCAAGGCACTCTTCATATAATTAATTAAAATGCCTTTATTAGTATGGCATGTTCAATAGAAACAAAGTTGTTTAAAAACCGACGCGTTTCGGCTGCATGGCCTTCGTCAGGGAGTACCATGCAGCCGAAACGCGTCGGTTTTTAAACAACTTTGTTTCTATTGAACATGCCATACTAATAAAGGCATTTTAATTAATTATATGAAGAGTGCCTTGGTCCTCCTTTCTTTTTGATGACCAATTTACACCTTTTACCAAAGAGCACCTTCTATCTACCAAAATATACTATAGTGTACCTTAGTAGCGCTTCCCTTCCTCCTCTTCATACAATTATATGTAAGGTCCCTCAGTCGAGAAGTGCATTTCAGCACAGATTAAACCACAAAGACCAGGGAGATTTTCCAATGCCTCATAAATAAGTAGATGGGTGAAAATAAAAAAAGCAGACACTGAATATTCCTTTGGATGCGGTGTCAATGCACCCTCAGTTGCCGGAGAGGAAGGAAACCACTCAGAGATTTCACCATGAGGCCAATGCTTATTTTAAAACAGTTACAGAGTTTACTGACTGTGATAGAAATGGGATTTGTTTGATTTGCCACAAACATAATGCTTGTATTCAGGACAAAAAGTTAATTTCTATGCCACTTTTTTTGCAGTTTTACTTTAGTGCCTTATTGCAAACAGGATGCAGGTTTCCGAATATTTGTACAGGATTTCTTCTTTTCACTCTGTCAATTAGGTTAGTATTGTAGAGTAACTACAATGTTGTTGGTCGATCCTCAGTTTTCTATCACAGACATTAAACTCAGTAACTGTTTTAGAGTCACCATTGGTGAATACTTTCCGAAGGCACTGTAATTAACGGCAGTAGCCTATTAAAGGCATTTTAGTGAAAAAATATATAGACATCTGACCCAGAACTACACTAACAAGTTCTGAGGTTAGGGACCTTTTACTGTAAATCAACATTTTCACATTACAGAGCAGCTTTTCCAATTTCCAAAAACCCTTTACAGTCTATTATTCATTAAAAACATAACCTGATTAAGTGGCTTTAGGTCTACCATATTTTACGCTAAAGTACTCAGCAGAACTCTAATTTTAGGGAGATGTTCCTGCATATCGACTGCACTAGTTTGAGACTGCCATCTAGCCATATTTTTTTTTACTGAATGTGCTTTCTTTGAGCACTGACGTCACTTATGGTAAAAGGAAAGCAACCGGATCACAACTGTTTTTTTTGTACATATGCTTTCGCCAACAGGTTTCATTAAATAATCCCAAGTGAAACACCCAGAGAGCTATGTGTAAATATATCGCTCTGATACACCTAAAAGCGAGAATTTGTTTGTCAAACGGCAGTCAAGCATCGATCATCATGTCACCAGAATTAGACCCTCAATATTGATTGGAAATGAGCATCAAGATCACCGTGAACTTTTACCAACCTGTGAAGTTCATAATAATTGATTTCAAATGTAGCCCAATAAACTGAATGGTTTCCCGAGTCATACCATATCGTCGCGTGAATTTCTCACATAAATCATTTTACGGACACACCGTCGGCATTTATGTCACAGCTGTTAATACGGTATGAATTTACTAGTATAAAACTAGATGGAAACGTGGTTATTGTGATACACCTGATAAAATGTGATACATTGACAATAATACTAATACCTAGCTAAATTCCACAAGTTGTACACAATAGCATTCTGTCGTATTAGAGATTTAATTTGGCATAGCTTATGTTTCAAAACCTTTTTTTATATAATAGATTTCCATATAGGATACAGATACTTTATCTATAAGGCGCCTAGAACATTATAAACACATTGCGACAAAATTACCTCCTCCATTTCACAACATTTTCGGAACATAAACGCAAAATATGCACGTGTTCTTTCCAAATAGCTTTGAATGTGACGTTATGCAATGTGCTGCGGTGTAGTCAGTTCATGGCGGATTAATACTTCACTCAGACCGTGAGACTTCCTCATGCAATAAAAGCCGAATCTCTTTTTTTAGTTCACCGGCATTTCAGCATCATCACGGCAGTTCGCGTTTGATATCGGATTTTCAGGCGTAGTTTATTTATCGTTTTTATTTATACACTTTGTTTACAAGATGCCTGGATTTTCCGACAGAGATCGTGGTAGAGATAGAGGGTAAGTGTTTGAATTAATTTTAGGCGAATTTAACACCTCGTTGTCTCGCCAGAAATGGCTGACATGACGCACGGGATAACGGTAGCTAGCGTATTCGTTTAGCTAGCTAGGTATATTTCGTATTTTATTATTTTACTCAGACTGCCGTTTTTTTAAACTTTTAAAATGTTACCTATCGAAATGTATTCAGAATCAGAAAGGACCAACGTTTTTGTAAAGGCCTCGTTTCGTCATGAAACTAGCAAGAGGCCTGATCTGAATCCGAAAAGTCTTAGCTGGAGGCCTGTTTATTAAAATACGAACAAGCTAGTCCGCGGTTGTAATTTTTTAATTCACGTTATCACATTTTCATAACGTTAATCTTAACATTAACATTGTGCCTCATCGTACAGCAAATGTCCGATAACCGGTAAGCTAGCCGACTAAATATATTTGTACGCCATGTGGCATTATTGAATGCGGATACAAAATGCCGGCCGGTTTTTTTTTTTCATTGTTCCTGTGCTGGATATATGTTGAAGATTGCTGTTTTTTTTTTTTTTACGTGAATCAGAGTCCAATAAGCCAAGCATTTCTTCTAGTTTGTCGAAACGCTGGCAGTAGCTTCTGCATTGTATTGAAGTTGGGGTAATGTTTAATTAGTTACACGCTGACTGCTAGTTTTCTGTTAAATCTAAAATGTACTTTTCTTTGATTGTATTTACTCAAGCGAGTTTATCCACAGGTAACCTACATCTCTTTTACATTGGTTGGCGTGACTAACATTAGACCATCCATTTCCCCAGTTATGGCAGCGGACCACCTCGTTTTGGAGGCGGCGGAAGAGGAGGTGGTGGTGGGGGGAAGTTTGGTAATCCCGGTGATAGACTGCGCAAGAAGCACTGGAACCTTGACGAACTCTCTAAATTTGACAAGAACTTTTACCAAGAGCACCCCGATGTTACTCGGAGATCTCCGGTATGTAATCCAGTGGTCAAAATCCAGATGCAGCTGAATTTTCTGTAAATGTTACAATTGTCATGTGTTCTTACATAGGTTCCTTTTTTCCCCATATCACCAATGGCCATTTGGTGTAGTTGTCTTTTGCATTGCCATGCCAATTGATCTGAGTCTCTACATGTTTGTCATTGCAGCAAGAGGTTACACAGTACAGAAGTACTAAAGCTGTTACTGTGAAGGGGAGGGACTGCCCTAATCCAATTATGAAGTTCCATGAAGCCAGTTTTCCAAGTATGCACATCCACTAATATCTGACACATTCAGTTGAAATATTTATTTTTGTTCCAGACTTGTCTTCAATCTGGGTTTGTTTTCATGTACAACCCCCTTTTTCCACAGCCTACGTTATGGATGTCATTAACAAAGCAGGATGGTCAGAACCAACACCGATCCAAGCACAGGGTTGGCCACTGGCGTTGAGTGGCAAGGACATGGTTGGCATTGCACAGACAGGCTCTGGGAAAACTCTCTCGGTAAGTGTGAGAATCTTAGCCTTATGACTATTCCAGCAACTTAGAATGGCTCTTAAAAATAAGAGGACTGATAGTGTTTTTCTTTATTGTAATGCAATGTAATTTTTCTTTTTGCAGTACTTGTTGCCTGCAATCGTGCACATTAACCACCAGCCTTTCCTGGAACGTGGAGATGGCCCTATTGTAAGGACCCATGGATATTCAGACTTGTATCTAATCTCGCATCCACCCAACATGGATTTATGGTATTCAATCTTTCTTTCAGTGCTTAGTGCTTGCCCCTACCCGTGAGCTGGCTCAGCAGGTCCAGCAGGTGGCGGCAGAGTATGGTAGAGCTTCTCGCCTGAAGTCTGTCTGCGTTTATGGGGGCGCGCCCAAAGGGCCACAGCTCCGTGACCTGGATAGAGGTAAGTTCCACAACCACTCTATGTATTTGGCTGATTTGAATCTATGGAATTTGGTGCTCAAGATTGTTTATTATAGGTGTGGAGATTTGCATTGCCACACCTGGCAGGCTTATTGACTTCCTGGAAGCGGGAAAGACCAACATGCGCAGATGCACTTACCTGGTCCTGGATGAGGCTGACCGAATGCTCGACATGGGTTTCGAACCACAAATCCGAAAAATTGTGGACCAAATCAGAGTGAGTTCTGTTGTGATGCATTAATGTGCTAATAGTCTACTGATCTCACTTGGTACAGCCAAGGGAAAATTCTGACACCTTCCTTATCTCCAGCCTGACCGACAGACTCTGATGTGGAGTGCCACCTGGCCCAAAGAGGTGCGCCAGCTGGCAGAGGACTTCCTGAAGGACTACGTCCAGATCAATGTGGGAGCTCTGCAGCTGAGTGCCAACCACAACATCTTGCAGATTGTGGATGTTTGCAATGATGGCGAGAAGGAAGACAAGTGAGTCCTGTGGTATTTCTGTACTGTATATGTAATGGGTGGAAAATATGACTTAGACACTTTTGTTTAGTCACTAATTGAATGCTTCCCGGCCTTCCCCTTCCAGACTCCTCCGCCTACTTGAGGAGATCATGAGTGAGAAGGAGAACAAGACCATAATCTTTACAGAGACCAAGAGGCGATGTGATGAGATCACTAGGAGGATGAGGCGAGATGGGTAAGTGGCATCAATACTTCGTTCTTTAAACTCGGTACTCATGTGTTTTGTTAAGTTCATGTTTTAAGTATCCCTATATTTCTGTTATTACGGGGCTATCACTCAGTCAAGAGTGCGCATGCGCAGGAAGTTAGTTCGTTGTTGGACCTAGCCTGGAGTGTAATGGCTACCTTGTAGTGTGTTCATATAGTAGAGTAAACTTTGTTAAACTGGAACCTTGTCCTTGTGTCATTTCGGATTAACATGTTTTACTGGACTTAATTGACACTTGCTTCTTTTAGTTGGCCAGCAATGGGCATCCATGGAGACAAGAGCCAGCAGGAGAGGGACTGGGTGCTCAATGGTGAGTTTTATCACAAGAACAATTTAGTATGAGACAACCTCTTATGTCCAGCTATCAATTTCCTTTCCTTTTTTCAGAGTTCAAGTTCGGAAAGGCTCCAATTCTCATTGCCACAGACGTCGCTTCCAGGGGTCTAGGTTAGTTTCATTCTGTCCTTGGTCCCTTGTACCAACTTTTTTTCTGAGAGAAAGTGGTTCTTTCTGTAACTTCTGCCTTCTGAGTTTCTCCCCTATCTGAAGGAGCGGTCTTTTGAGGCAGGGCCTTGGCATGACACGCCCAGGTCTCCAGAGGGGGAAGGAGGACTCTTGGAGGTGTCCTGACTGAGACATCACCCAGTCACATACAGAGGTGGCGGGGCCTGAGTGCTGACTATCACGCTGGGCTGCCCAAAAGGGGGCCTAAATGAGGGTTAGCCGCTGCACCCCTGTAAATGCAGCTGTTCTCTGGCATCGGTTTGGACTGCTTCACACCCAAGCTCATGGCTCCACCAGGCTCTGCTGTTTCCATGTCTTGCATGTCGGTTTGGGCATTGTATTGCAAGTCATCGAGTTCTGGAAGGTGTAGCTTTTCTCAAACATGTTTGACAAATGTGGCAGTTTCCTAAACTTCTGTTTTGAGAGCAGTTGTAAGTCCAATTACACGTTCACCTCTGTAATGATATGGCTACTGGCGCTTAGTGTCAGTGGGTCATGTCAGTTGGCTGGGGACAAAATCCAAGCTCGCACTCCTCCCTCACCTGCGTTTCAAGTCATGTCGAGACCTGCCAACGAGAGACATTTGATCACGTGAACACTGGTTCTTGATGAGACTGGGTGTACTTTTGTTATGGGTCACAGGAGTAAGTGGCTCCATCTTTTAGCTTTCCCCAATTGTTTATGGTCTTGGCAAGACGTTGCAGTGTGGCCTTTATAGTGAGCTTCTTATGAGTGTGTGGGAAGAAAGGGCCTTCGTTATCACCATAAGGTCCTTGTTTTTGCACATGAGGCAACAGTGCGCATAGTGGCCTTACTGTGTAGGATCACCCTGCAGTCACTTGGCATTGTGTGGGGAGTTTTCTGCAATGGGAATGGACTAGTGAATGCATACTCCTTTATGGTAAGACTTCTGATCCTTGTTTAAGGGTGGGGGCTGTTGAGAATTGAGAGGTTATCTGGATTGGAAGCATTTGGAGTGTGCATCGTTTCTCTCTTCCCACCGTAGTATCCCCACAGATTTAGTCTTTCTGAAGTTGTCTAATGCTTTTCTTTACAGCCTAGTGGAAAACCCAGCTACATCCAGTGAATGGTTGTACTAACTTTGCTCTTTTGGTCTGGCTGTTGTGGTGTGCATCTTTGTGCGCTCCCTCTGCTTTTTTTTTGTTGCCACACTGCAACACATCCTACAGATGTTGAAGATGTGAAATTTGTCATCAACTTTGACTACCCCAACAACTCTGAGGACTATATCCACCGCATCGGCAGAACTGCCCGGAGCCAAAAGACTGGCACAGCCTACACCTTCTTCACCCCCAACAACATGAGGCAGGCCAGCGACCTCGTTGCTGTGCTCCGTGAGGCCAACCAGGCCATCAACCCTAAACTCCTCCAGATGGCGGACAGAGGAGGTAAATCTAATTGGTGAGATACAGGAACTGTGGTTCAGCTGCAGCCATTTTTTCCCCCTTTTTGTTGACGTGGATGGGTTTGGCACAGTCAAAGCTATGGGATCTTGATTTAGTTTTGTGTTAGCCATTTACCCCCCTACAGTGTTTTCCAATGTACCCATTTCATATCACTCAAACTAGCATGAAAGCCCATTCTAATTTGTTCTTGTTGTTCCTTTCAGGTCATTCAAGGGGAGGCAGAGGTGGTAGTGGATTTAGGGATGACCGCCGGGACAGGTACTCCTCCGGGGGCAGGCGTGACTTCAGTAGCTTTAGGGACAGGGAAAACGATAGAGGTTTTGACAGTGGACCAAAGAAGGTCTTTGGCACAAATTCACAGAGTGGAGGCTATGGGGCAAGTGGCTTTGACAAAAGCGGCAATGGTTTTGGCGGCTACGGCAGCAACGGCCAGTCAAACTATGGTACCAGCCAGGCCGGGGCGTTCCCAACGCAGAACTTCCAGGCCCCACAGTTTAGTGCCAACCAGGGAGGTACACAGAATGGCATGAGCCATCAACAGTTCCCCTTCACGCAGCAACAAGCGCCACAGCCCATGGTGCCTTACTCAATGCCCCCTCAATTCCCACAGTAAACATCCACATGAAAGTAAAGATGGTAACTTATTGCTTTTTTGTCTTGTTTAGTCCTATACTCTATCCAAAATTGTACTGTTTAATTTTTTACACAGGGTTCAATTGATTTTTTAAAACCTCGATCAAGTCCTTGTGGGGGGGGGTCCTGCAGTGCAGCAATAGTGATGGTGCACAGTTTTGCTTTCTTTTACTTATTTAATTTGTTACATTCCTCAGTGATGTTTAGTCTTATTTTGTACTAGTTCTTGCAGATGTATTTTGTCCCACCTGTACCATTTAAAGTGATATGTTAAGATCTTAACTGGGAGGCATGACCTTTCGATTAAAAACCAAAAATACATATCGTGTTGTCTTTTCTATTACATGAATTTCAGTGAATGCTTTACTTCAACATCAGGTAAATGGCTGAACGCTCAGGAGTGGTAATCTTCTGTCTAGCAGAATCTATGAACATTGTCAATAGCTTAAATTAGTGAATGCTTATGCTTGACTACACCGCACCTGTTAATACTGGGGATTGAGACGTGCAGTTATGTCAAATCAATGTAATAGTACTGTTGGATTTAAAGACTTCCTCTAGAGCTATTTATTTTTTGCAAATGGCAAGGAGTTCAGAGCTATCTCATCTAGCAACTCAATATAACACCCCCCCTGCTTGTGCTATGGTGACATTGTCAGCCTATTGATGTACCTTATGTAAATCAGGGGTTAAAGGAGACTGGAGTGACACAATCAATGATTAAACAACCTCCACATTTGTCAGTGATAATGGGTACTGTCTGACCTGCCACTAAGCTGAATTTCCCTAAAATTGACTAGATGGGTAACTGCATATACCTAATTCGTTGTCTAAATGCCGAGGCAAATGTGCACTTAAAATGTCACCCCCATCGGTTTTGCAGGTGTCTGCTGTGCAATGCTAGGAAAGGCTCTCAGCTGGTATGGCGGCTGTCATAACCGTTTTAGTTTTGAGTCATGGTTTCTTATGTGTATGTAATACTTTACCTGAGGGAGGGGCCTGTCTGTACTGGAAACAATACCAGCTGTCATGTCTTGAACACAGCCTTCTAAATATTGACTCAAGTGGCCGCTTTCGATTAAATTTTTTGGGGAAGGAAAATTGTCAGTCAATTTCATCTGATGCCATCCATCCATTATGGCCTGGATTTACTCAAGTATTTACCTAACATCTTTCTCTGCCTGCTTTCACTGAGCAGCACATGAAACCATCCTCACCCATCCCTCTAGCAAGCTGGTGAGGGTTGGGTAACTGGTTGACCCTGTCTGCCCACTGAGGCGTTGGCAGGGACTTGTTTGGGTGAAGTGACACAAATCTATTAAAGCTCAACACAGATGAAACAACTGTATTAAAGGTTTTGACACCTTGTACTGTATCCATTCTAGATGGCAAGCAGATAGTGACTATATTGTGATGTCTGACCCTGCTGGGGAAAAGCATGGAACTCATGAGCTCAGTTTCTTCTAGATGGCTTGAGGGTGAGAGGTACATATTTTCACAACCGTGATGATCTGAATGGCCCTAGAGTACATTACATGACCAAAAGTATGTGGACACCTTGTCGAAACTCTCATTCCAAAAACATGGCCATTAATTTGTAGTAGGTCCCCCCTTTGCCGCTATAACAGCTTCCACTCTTCTGGGAAGGCTTTCTACTAGATGTTGGACCATTGCTGTGGGAACTTGCTTCCATACATCCACAAGAGTATTAGTGCTGTTGGGCGATTAGGCCTGGCTCGCAGTCGGTGTTCCAATTCATCCCAAAGATGTTTAATGGGGTTGAGGTCAGGGCTCTGTGGAGGCCTGTCGGGCTCCCGAGTGGCGCAGAGGTCTAAGGCACTGGTTCTCAGTTCTAGAGGCGTCACTAAAGACACCCTGGTTCGAGTCCAGGCTGTATCACAATCGGCCGTGATTGAGAGTCCCATAGGGCGGTGCACATTTGGCCCAGCGTCGTCCGGGTTTGGCCAGTGTTTGCCGTCATTGTAAATAAGAATTTGTTCTTAAACTGACTTGCCTAGTCAAATAAAGGTATTCCACACCGATCTCGACAAACCATTTCTGTATGGACCTCGCTTTCTGTGAGCTTGTGTGACCTACCACCTCCTGTTGTTGCTCCTAGATGTTTCAACTTCACAATAACAGAACTTACAGTCGAACTGGGCAGCTCTAGCAGGGCAGCAATTTGACAAACTGACTTGTTGGAAAGGTGGCATCCTATGATGGTGCCACCTTGAACGTAACTGAGCTCTTCAGTAAGGCCATTCTAATGCCAATGTATGTCTATGGAGATTGCAGCAAGTGTGGCTGAAATAGCTGAATCCACAAATTTGAAGGGGTGTCCACATACTTTTGTATATATCGTGTATGTTTGGCATGTTAACTGTAAATACTGCCTGCTTTTTTAGCCTAGGAAAGCTGGTTATATTTATCTTTCCTTGTTTGCTGCAGCCTCGCCTCTCATGACTGGTGCTTTCTCATGATCCAGCAGTGAGAAATAATCCAAGTGGCAGTTTTGGAGGTCCTGTCCCAAGCAACAGGCCACAGTGAATCACAGACACAGGTATTATGTTCTTCTGCATCCATTCATGTCTCAATTTGTAAATGTGCAATTAAGAAGTGTTTCAAAGAGAGTGATTCTTTAGAACTCTTTGTCAGGGTTGAAATTACACGTTAGCGGAGATGGCGCCTACGGACATGGTCGCCCTGTTCCTAGCTCGTAACCAATTTTGCAGTATATTTTTGTGTGTGTTATTTCTTACATTATTTGCTCAGAACATTTCTTGCATTATTACCTACATCCGAAAATTACTTTTTGATATTAGATCGGCATTTGGACCAGAAATTCAACGTTCCGAATTCTGACATTGCTCGTTCTAATATCTCTATATTTATTATTTATTTTGGGGATTTGAGTGTATTGTTTTGTACTGTCAGGTATTACTCCACTGTTGGAGCTAGGAACATAAGCATTTCTTTACACCCGCGATAACATCTGCTAAATATGTGTACGCGACCAATAACGTTTGATTTGATTTGATATTCACTAGACATTTCCCTAAAAATAGGGGCCTGGGCCAACATAAGTATTAAACACCTGCTCTTGGGGACCCTTTTGATGTTTTCAATGATTAAGGGAATGCCCTTGTTTGCTTTGTTCCCATAACCCTTGTAGTTCAAGCCCTGCTCTTCAGTGTTACATACCTTGACTGAAATGTGCTCTCTCTGTAAATTATTTGTGTGTTCTTGACTGAGCCTCTCCCAGATTAATGGCAGCCAGGTTTGCATAATGTGGAATTTAACCAGGTATGTGTTCTGCCCTGTGGTGTAGTTGGATAGGGGAGGGGTGTGGTTGAGTTACATGTTAAGTCAGTAAATGAGATTGGACATTTACAATGCAATAATATGCAGCACCGGTAGCCCACACCTTATGACCACATTAGGAAAACCTGAACTTTGAAAGATGTGATTTTGTCATCACCAGCACTGCTGCTTTACTCAGAGTGAGTATTTTTTAACTGGGATTATGAAGTGAGATAGGCCTACATCTTTTTTTAAATGAACGATAAAGGGACGAATCTGGGTTTGGCAGATGCCAGGAGAACGCTACCTGCCCCAATGCATAGTGCAAACTGAGAAGTTTGATGGAGGAGCAATTATGATCGTTAGTTCCAGTGAAGAGAAATCTTAATGCTACAGCATACAATGACTTTCTAGTCGATTCTGTGCTTCCAACTTTGTGGCAACAGTTTGGGGAATGCCCTTTCCTGTTTCAACATGACAATGCCCCCGTGCACAAAGCAAGGTCCTTACAGAAATTGTTTGTCGAGATCGGTGTGGCCTGCACAAAAGTCCTGACCCCAACCCCATCAAACACCTTTGGGATGAATTGGAACGCTGACTGCGAGCCAGGCCTAATTGCGCAACATCAGTGCCCAACCTCACTAATGCTCTTGTGGCTGAATAGAAGCAAATCCCAGCAGCAATGTTCCAATATCTAGTGGAAAGCCTTCCCAGAAGAGTGGAAGCTGTTAGAGCAGCAAAGGAAGGACCAACTTTATATTAATGCCCATGATTTAGGAATGAGATGTTCGACAAACAGGTGTCCACATACTTTTGATAATTTAGTGTATGGCATACAAGTAACTACCAAAATATAGAAAACCAGCATAGTGTCTAAATAGAGCGTTTGGTCACCACGAGCTGCCAGCGTCAATGCGCCTTGGCATAGTTCTACAAGTGTCTGGAACTCTATTGGAGGAATGCGACATCATTCTTACATGAGAAACTCCTTTATTTAGTGTTTTGTTGATGGTGGTGGAAATCGCTGTACCAGGCGCCGCTCAGGAATCTCCCATAGGTGTTCAATTGGGCTGAGATCTGGTGACTGAGACACACACATGCCCTTTAAACCCCCTATGCATCTTTGAAATCCTTCTTTTAAAGTCACTGAGATCTCTTCTTCTAGCCATGGTAACCAAAATAATAAATGGGCCTTTTTATACATGACCCTAAGCATGATGGGATGTTAATTGCTTAATTAACTAAGGAACCACACCTGTGTGGAAGCACCTGCTTTCAATATACTTTGTATCCCTCATTTACTCAAGTGTTTCCTTTATTTTGGCAGTTACCTGTAGGTCCCTCTTCATTCATCACTCTTCACTTTTTGTATCTTTAGTATCTTGCATGTTTCTCTACTGGCATGTTGCCGTTGGTCAGGAGAGTACTGTACCCGCTATGGATGTGAGCCAGACATACCTACGTCAAGCCTGATGCTCAACAGCATGCTAAACCACAGCTTTCAGTCAGCCGTAGACATCACGTTATGAGTTAGTAGCGTTAATATAACTCAGACATAAACTCCCACCTCCCACTTTTCTATTAATTGCACATGCTTGTGTAATTATATACCAGTCGGTGTCAGAGGAAGGCCCTAAAAATGGTCAAAGACTCCAGCCACCAAAGTCATAGACTGTTCTCTCTGCTACCACATGGCAAGAGGTACCGATGCACCAAGTCTGGAGCCAATGTGACCCTGAACAGCTTCTACCCCCAAGCCATAAGACTGCTAAACAGTTAGTTAAATAGTTAACCTGGACTGTCTGCATTGACCTTTTTTTCACAAACTTTTTTTAACTTATTACATGTGCTGCTGCTACTGTTTATTATCTATCCTTTTGTCTTGTCACTTTATTCCTAGTTATGTGTACATGTCTACCTCAATTACCTCGTACCCCTCCACATCAACTCAGTACTGGTACCCTGTGTATATAACCAAGTTATTACCTCGTACCCCTGCACATCCTCTCAGTACTGGTACCCTGTGTATATAACCAAGTTATTACCTCGTACCCCTGCACATCCACTCAGTACTGGTACCCTGTGTATATAACCAAGTTATTACCTCGTACCCCTGCACATCAATTCAAATCAAATTTATTTATATAGCCCTTCTTACATCAGCTGATATCTCAAAGTGCTGTACAGAAACCCAGCCTAAAACCCCAAACAGCAAGCAATGCAGGTGTAGAAGCACGGTGGCTAGGAAAAACTCCCTAGAAAGGCCAAAACCTAGGAAGAAACCGAGAGGAACCAGGCTATGAGGGGTGGCCAGTCCTCTTCTGGCTGTGCCGGGTGGAGATTATAACAGAACATGGCCAAGATGTTCAAATGTTCATAAATGACCAGCATGGTCAAATAATAATAATCACAGTAGTTGTCAAGGGTGCAGCAAGTCAGCACCTCAGGAGTAAATGTCAGTTGGCTTTTCATAGCCGATCATTAAGAGTATCTCTACCGCTCCTGCTGTCTCTAGAGAGTTGAAAGTAGCAGGTCTGTGACAGGTAGCACGTCCGGTGAACAGGTCAGGGTTCCATAGCCGCAGGCAGAACAGTTGAAACTGGAGCAGCAGCACGGCCAGGTGGACTGGGGACAGCAAGGAGTCATCATGCCAGGTAGTCCTGAGGCATGGTCCTAGGGCTCAGGTCCTCCGAGAGAGAGAAAGAAAGAGAGAAAGAGAGAAAGAGAGAAAGAGAGAATTAGAGAGAGCATACTTAAATTCACACAGGACACCGGATAAGACAGGAGAAGTACTCCAGATATAACAAACTGACCCTAGCCCCCCGACACATAAACTACTGCAGCATATGGTGTATACACATGGTGTATTTATTATAACTTGTATTATTACGTGTTATTATTTTTCGATTATTTCTCTATTTTCTTTCTCTCTGCGTTGTTGGGAAGGGCCTGTAAGCATTTCACTGTTGTTTACAAGCATGTGATGAATACAATTGGATTTGATTAGATTTTTGATTACGAGGGCACAATGCACATACACTCATAAATATTTATCTTTCTACCGTCAGCAGAGGCCCCAGCTCTTCCCTCAGCGGTAAGGGTACTCTGCATTCCTCTCTGAGACCTTGACTCATTATACTAGGTGTGGCAGGTAGCCTAGTGGTTAGAGTGTTGGACTTGTAACCGAAAGGTTGCAAGATCGATTCCCTGAGCTGACAAGGTAAAAATCTGTCGTTCTGCCCCTGAACAAGGCAGTTGTTCACTGTTCCTAGGCCGTCATTGAAAACAATAATTTGTTCTTAACTGACTTGCCTAGTTAAATAAAGGGAAATAATATATATATATATAAATACTAAGAGGGGTAATTGAACAGGGTGTGTGTCTGATAATCACTGATACTCAGAAGCCTGGGGAACTGTAGCCTACTGTACTGTAGTGTCCGATGCTGTACCCTATGGCTAAGCTACAGAATACAAGCACGACCACCCACTTTGGTCTGCACAGTTTTGACTTCCTAAAATAAAGGATCAATGGTGATGTCAAATGCTTGTCAAGTTGTCACGTTTTGTTTATTATCTTAGGTTGTTGTAAGATAGACTTGTTTTAACTTGTCCAGTTTCACTGCACCCTTTCTGTAGTGGGCTAACACAACATTTAAATCACACTACTACAGATAGCTATTACGTTTCCCTTGGATATTTTTGTGATATTTTTACTACCCACAGATCACACCCTCTTAGTCTGATACTCTCTAAACATTATTGTCCTTCTCTGTTTGCTTGTTGGGTGGATAGCACAGTTGGAATGTGGTGTGCCCAACCTTCAATAAAGGTGTATGTAGTAGTAACTATGATCATTCTTGTTGGATATGTTTTTATGTAGTGTGAACTTTAGGCCGAAGTGGATGTTGGTGTATTGTTTGGCATTACACTATAGCCTTTTAGTGTTCTGGCATTTCATCCCAAATATGTCTAGAATCTAGATATTCTGTTTGTAATGACAACTAATCAGTGGTTTAATGTCATTACTAGATAATTCAATCTCCAATGTTTCAAGGTGGAAATTAATTTAGATTGGTTTGATTGAAGTCAGTAAATGTGAGTTAGTAGCACCCTGGAATCTAACAGGTGACTGGCCCTGCCACATTCCAGTGTTTCTCCATTGGAAGTCTACCAATGAGGAATCACACTGTTATAATAATGTGTATCTCTTAGTGTTGACTCCCTTGATCTAGAAAAGCAGTGCCTATTCAACAATGTCTATAACAAAACGATCTTTATTGATTATGCCCAGGTAAGAGAAAGTAAATATATTAAAAGATAGGAATGCAGGTGTGTAGGAATGGAGAGAATGTGAGAGAGAGACAGAGAGAGAGAGAGTGGGATGGAGAGCAGGAGAGAGGAACAGGTTTACCCGGTCTGTTCCTCTGGTCTAGTGCCTTCATGATGACACACCTGTTCATTGGGGTGGAGCTGAGACAGGTGGCTGCTCTTTAACTAGAGAGAGGAGACACGGCTAGAGGGAGAGGTACAGCGAGGAGAGGGAAGTGAGGAGTAAGATAATTGCACTGGGACTGACAGGACACACAGCCTCCCAGGATGTTCAGCAAGAAGAAGGAGTACGACCTGGTGAAAGTGGCCCAGTGAGTTTTCCCTCCGTTGCCTGAACTTTGATGTGTCATGTTTCCTTCTCTTTCCTTCTCTTTTCTCTGTCTCTGTCTCTTATTTTATTTATTTTTTCATCTCAGCCTGCTTGTATTCCCTGTAGGGGCGACCTGGAATCTAGTCCACTGCACATGTGGGCATTTGTTGACTGGTCTTTTCTATGTCCAACTTGGAATGATGGTGTATTTTTGAGAGTCTGCAGTCTTCCAGGAAAATGCAGTAGATGATTTAGATAAAGTATCAGATTTGATCTATGAGGACTTAGTATTGGTAACGTCTCATGGCTACCTTACATAAGCATTAAATATATCTTATATGCCGCCGATTGATGATGAGACAAGACAATCATTTCTGTAGTAACTGTCACAATGTGTTTACTTTACTGAGAAAAGAGTAATCTCATTGGTATTTGGACTGTGTTGTATGTAACCACTGATGTGTGCCTTTAGCAATGGGGTGGGACATTAAGGTGCATTGATCTTCCACATTGCTCTCAGTATTCAATAGATGGCTGCTCTGACTAATTATGTAGACAGAGCAACAATAGCTCTGATGGATAATACTATGTTACACTAAGGTGGCCTGGCCCGGTAACAAAGAGCCCAGAGCACATAAAAGCACTGTTTGAAGAAGTGTGATCTCACACAAGTGAGTGACAGACAGCAGATTTGGAATGTGTTTAGGTACATCGCTGGAAGACTCAGGATTTATGTTTATATAGAGAAGAGGGTATGTACTGTGTGTTCTGTTGCTTAAACAGGTTCTATCAGATTTGTGTATATACAAAGTTGGGTAGAGATGAATAGATATGTTTTTGTGAAATATGTACTATGTTCCTTTCAAGTGTGCCTTGATAAATCAATAATCTGAGGCTTATCTTTCAGTTCCTTTACATCACTGAACACTGTGTCACTCACCACATGCAGGAACACCCTCCACATCACTCCTACACTGGGGGGTGTCTTGGAGCGACAGGGTGTAGAGTCTGGATCCGTTGCAGCTCTCTATCTTATAGAACCAGCAGGGTGACTTTTAGGCTTCCCTTTAGTGTCTGCCTGTCACACTCCTACTCACCCTGACATGTGTGTGTGCTGTTTGCTTTGGTACGGTAGCTATGCATTATCTAACTCCTTTTAACCTTCTTTAGGATGTGACAGGATATGTCTGCCAAACCCATGTGGACTTTGTCATTTTACCACATATACTAACAGAGATAAGCAGTTGCCTAAATGACTCAAAACTGTCAACAAGGCATGTGTGAGATACTGGATACCACAATGTTAAAACAGTAAATCTCTCCCCCCACTATCACTATTAATTTTATTGTCCCATTGGAATGTAATTGCATTCATCAGCTATTAACTTTGATCAAAGCGATTCATGGGGACATCAGTAGAATTCCATGTGCTATGTCACCCATTCTCTGTAAATTCCTGAGGACACTCCTCAATAATCCATCAATGTGAGGGTGTGTACGAATAAATAGCTGACTTTCATAACAGCGACTACGAGTGGGAATGACAGAACAATAAGTACAAGAACATACAGACTTAAAGATGTGTTGATTGCTAGAAGAGTGTAGATGAGTGAGAGTCCTTTGTAAAGTTGGATGGGGGAGGCTGAGGAATACTTTTTGTTCTGCCTGAGTCTGGTTCTCATTTTGATTATTCTACCAAACCTGGAATCTGGTTCCTGAACATCCAGGTTGCTCTACTGAGCTCTCTTAGATAGGCCTACTGGTTTCAACAATGTGTCAATTACACTGATGTGAATGGAGGTTTGTCTTTTCTCTTCCCAGGAGCCAAGGTAATGATGTGGCCGTGCTGGTGGTGCGCATGCAGAGCAATGCAGACCAGGTGGAGAAGAATGTGCTGCGCTCTGAGGAGCTGATGGCTGTGGTAAGAGGTCCTACCATCCCTACCCACACACTGCCTGTGTATGTAATTACACAGTTATACATACACCTTTACCTAACACGTTACAATGCCCAACTTAATGAAATACGCATCCCTTAATTCCACTTGATCAAGCAAAAACTTTTCAATCCCCCACAGATAATTTATCAATGTGCAATTCAACACAAATGTGTCATGATGGGGAGTGCCTTTCCGTTTCTGTTCCAGGACACAGTGAATGACAAGAAGGACAGGCCCTTACTGCACCAGAAGGAGAATACAGAGATCCTAGCTGGGGCTGAGGGGCTGCTGAAGGATCTGTTCCTGGATGTGGACCGGGCCAAGAAGCTTTCACACCCACAGGCTGGAGAAATAGAGATTGAGTGAGTTCCAGCAAGAAAACAAACACACACACACACACACACACACACACACACACACACACACACACACACACACACACACACACACACACACACACACACACACACACACACACACACACACACACACACACACACACACACACACACACACACACACACACACACACACACACACACACACACACACACACACACACACACACACACACACACACACACACACACACACACACACACACACACACACACACACACACACACACACACACACACACACACACACACACACACACACACACACACACACACACACACACACACACACACACACACACACACACACACACACACACACACACACACACACACACACACACACACACACACACACACACACACACACACACACACACACACACACACACACACACACACACACACACACACACACACACACACACACACACACACACACACACACACACACACACACACACACACACACACACACACACACACACACACACACACACACACACACACACACACACACACACACACACACACACACACACACACACACACACACACACACACACACACACACACACACACACACACACACACACACACACACACACACACACACACACACACACACACACACACACACACACACACACACACACACACACACACACACACACACACACACACACACACACACACACACACACACACACACACACACACACACACACACACACACACACACACACACACACACACACACACACACACACACACACACACACACACACACACACACACACACACACACACACACACACACACACACACACACACACACACACACACACACACACACACACACACACACACACACACACACACACACACACACACACACACACACACACACACACACACACACACACACACACACACACACACACACACACACACACACACACACACACACACACACACACACACACACACACACACACACACACACACACACTTATAATATATGAAACAATGGTTTTGTGAAAGAGATACTTTTCCAGAGGCTCTCAGAGAACGTTCTGAACACTCATGTTCTCTCTTTCCCTCTTTCAATATGCCTCTGATTTCTCCTTTTTTTCTGTTCCTCAGTGTGAGAAACCTCCATGACCGCTGGTCTAAGGACTGTACCATGTACCGGGACCTGTATGAGGCAGTGCAGGAGGTGGAGCTCACTCCCAGGATTGACTGGTCTCAGGTGCTGGAGGAGAAACAGGTGAGCCTGCCATATCCTTGGCCATATCTCTATTCAAGGTCAGTATGACCATAGACAGTACTGTCCTGCCATTATATAACAACTTTGGTTGACCACCGCTTTCTGCTGGTGCAACCAAACCTTTGGTATTAGCTCCTAGTTGCTTGGAGTAACATATCTTTCTGAATGTAGTAGTAGTGGTACAAAACTTTATTATCCCCAGGGGGAAAACAGCCAAACAAAGTTAACAAGACATGTGGTTGAGGTAAACATACAGCTGAACTCTAGAGGATTTACTGTACCTGTGTGCTGTGTGTTATAGAAGCAGATACGTGCAGAGAGGTACGGGCCCAACCTGTCTGATGTGGAGAAGCAGATTGCCTCTCATAACATCCTGCACCAGGAGATGGAGGCCTACGGCTCCCAAATGAACCGCAGCAGCACTGGCTCTCCGGTAACGACTACAAAGCCCTCGGCTGCTTTCTTCATTCTGAATCTCACCAAAACTAGGGAGAAACTCTAAACAATGATTTTCATGGTTTGTTTTCTGTCCACAGGCAAAGTTGTCTACCATTCAGAGACAGTACACAGATCTCTTGGTGAGTCCAGAAGTTATGTAATACATATGTGTGTGCATTAAAGTATGGCTCTCAAAGGGGCTCAGAATGCTACACTGTTGTGGTTGTATTTGAACATTTGTGCCTGTGCTATCTCTCCACCGTTGACTATAAGATAGTCCAGGTGTGACTGATCTGTCTCTCCCCATGCTGTGTGGTGCAGGAGGCCTCCCTGTGGAGACACAGGTACCTGGCCTCTCTGTATGACTACATGCAGGGCTGCAGTAAGGAGCTGGTCTACCTGAGTGAGTACCAGGAGAGGGTCCTCAGGAAGGACTGGAGCGACCGCATGCTGGACCCCCCAGGGGTGCGCATGGAGTACGAGAAGTTCAAAAACAACACTCTGCTAACACATGAGAGTGAGACCAACCAGCTACAGATGGATGGGGATCGTCTCGTTGAAATGAAGCACCCTGCCAGCTCCACAATACGGGTATGTTTATATGGCTACAAAATGTTAACTTTTACCATTGTAATAGCTTAAGTATAGGACATTGAGTTACTCACCACATGAGTTACTCACCTCATCATCTACTCTGATCTTCCATGGGACAATATGCTTGGTTCGTCTCAGGCACACAGCGACGCATTGCAGAACGAGTGGCAGAGCTTCCTAAACCTGTGCATCTGCCAGGAGGTACACCTTGACAACATAGATAACTACAGGAAGGTATTTAATCTCTTAACCCTGGGAAATGACGTTTCTTATGGCTCGTTCTCATGGCTCAATGTAACATTGCTCCTATGTGTGTTCCTACCTACAGTACCAGCTGGATGTAGAGACCTTGTCTGAGTCCATGAAGAGACTCAACTCTAATCTGGACCCCAAATCACTGGACAACAAGAACAACCCAGAGATCCTGCTACAGCTTGAGGTGAGATTTGGCTTATTCTTTGTATCTAAGTTCAGTCGTTTCTATGACATACAGCATTATTTCAATCTGTTCTCTAATATCTTCTGTATCTCATATCCTCAGGGTGATGAGAGAGCGATAGAGAGGAACGAACAGCGCCTCGTAGCCCTGAGGGAGCTCAGCAGCACCATCGCCCCTCTGAAGCTGCGGCGTCTCCGCCCCACCAAACCCACCCCTGTGGTGTCCCTGTGTGAATGGACCAATGGAGAGGTAGAAAACAGCTTCATAGAATAGCATTGTGAGAGTTCTGAGAAGCTAAAGGGCAAGCTAATGTCCTGTCAATTGACAGCTGTAGCACAATATAATGATGCAAACTCCTGCCACCCTTAGGACTCAGTGTCTCAAGCAGAGAAGCTCATGCTAAAGTCCAACTTAGACAATGAGAACTGGGAGGTCCAGACCAGCACTGGGAAGACCAAAACCCTGCCTGGAGCCTGCTTCCTGGTCCCACCGCCAGACACTGAGGCCCTTGAGAAAGTGGAAAGGTAAAGAGGGAGAAAAAAAGACTCTCCTTATTACAATGACCCAAAACTTAACCATCATCACAGGCGAACTGTAATGACATTGTGTGTTTGTATGTCCAGTCTGTACAGAGAGCTTTCTAACCTGAAGAGAAAGAGAACCACTCTGATGGCCTCCCTAAGGAGCCCCGGTGTGGAGGTGGTGTGCTCAGTGAGAGCAGGTGAGTGGAACATCACTCCACTTGCTAAGAACTTCAGCAGAAATCACTTAGTTTGAACTCACAGTGGGACCCGAGTAGATACAGGGGACTAGACTCAGTGTGGCCCTCTCCTGTCCCTTTATTTCTCACTGTGCCCTCTGCTTGTCCTCAGCCCCTGTGGCTAATGCCCCAGTGGACCCAAAGACCACGGTGCTGGACAAGATCAGCAAGAACCTGGACAACAGTGAGAAGGACATCCTGAGCCGGCTGAGGGCCCCTCTGGATCGCAGTGACCCCACACGTGACCTGGCCAACAGGCTGAAGGAGCATGAGGTGAAGGGATTGTTTTTTATTTCAGACCACTGCAGGCTGCTACATAGCATCATTATAATGGACAGCGTGGTTCCAGAGTGTGATATCCATGGTGTGTTTTGCCCTGCAGAGGGACACCCTGACTGTTAGGAACCTGGAGGCAGAGAAGGCAGCGGTCCAGAGAGATATGGATCCCATCCTAGCCCAGAAGCCCCTTGGGCCCACCACCTCCGCCCTGTCACTCAAACTGAGTGGTCTTAACAACAAGTTTGACGACACCAACGTCCTCTGTGACCTGTACAACAAAAAGTAATAATTTAGTTTACAATGTGAAATTTAAAAAAACTATGTAACGGTTGCGTTAACTATATGTTCTTATTTTTTTACTTGTTTTCATTTGATTTACATCCAATTCCTCAAGATTATTCTCACTCACTAATTTCTTTATCTTGACCAGAGCCACAGCTTCCATGTTCCTGGAGAGGCAGATCAATATGGTGGACAACTCAGTCTCTGGCTTTGAGGAGCAGCTGGCTGAAGATGTTGCCATCCCTGATGTTCCCAACGTCCTCCAGACACGCATCCAGAAGCTTCAGGTAACAGTATTTCAGTCATATGACTACTTAAAGTTCATCACACATCATGTCATTATGATGGACTCTTACAAGTTGCAGTGAGTGTTTTGCTTTGATTGATCCATCCTCTTTGATCAGTCCCCTGTGTTTCTCCCTTGTCCTACAAACAGAACATGCGCAAGGATGTAGCGTTAAAGCAGGATGAGATGCTGAAGCTGAGCAGGGACTTGGAGTCCACAGAGCAGCTGAGCAGCTCCCTGCAGAAGGGCTTCCATGAGTACTGCCCAGACATCCGCTGCCAGCAGACAGAGGTCAAACACCTGAAGAACCGCTATGCCAACGTCAACAGTCAGCTACAGGAGAGGTGAGAACCCCATCTGTCCCACAGCTAAACTCAGCAAAAAAGAAACGTCCCTTTTTCAGGACCCTGTCTTTCAAAATAATTCATAAAAATCCAAATAACTTCACAGATCTTCATTGTAAAGGGTTTAAACACTGTTTCCCATGCTTGTTCAATGAACCATAAACAATTAATGAACATGCACCTGGGGAACAGTCGTTAAGACACTAACAGCTTACAGACGGTAGGCAATTAAGGTCACAGTTATGAAAACTTAGGACCCTAAAGAGGCGTTTCTACTGACTCTGAAAAACACCAAAAGAAAGAAGCCCAGGTTCCCTGCTCATCTGCGTGAACGTGCCTTAGGCATGCTGCAAGGAGGCATTAGGACTGCAGATGTGGCCAGGGCAATAAATTGCAATGTCTGTACTGTGAGACGCCTAAGACAGCACTACAGCGAGACAGGACAGACAGCTGATCATCCTCGCAGTGGCAGACCACGTGTAACAACACCTGCACAGGATTGGTACATCCGAATATCACACCCGCGGGACAGGTACAGGATGGCAACAACAACTGCCCGAGTTACACCAGAAACGCACAATCCCTCGATCAGTGCTCAGACTGTCCGCAATAGGCTGAGATAGGCTGGACTGAGGGCTTGTAGGCCTGTTGTAAGGCAGGTCCTCACCAGACATCACCGGCAACAACGTCGCCTATGGGCACAAAACCACCGTCGCTGGACCAAACAGGACTGGCAAAAAGTGCTCTTCACTGACGAGTCGTGGTTTTGTCTCATCAGGGGTGATGGTCGGATTCGCGTTTATCGTCGAAGGAATGAGCATTACACCGAGGCCTGTACTCTGGAGCGGGATCGATTTGGATGGTCCGTCATGGTCTGGAGCGGTCTGTCACAGCATCATCGGACTGAGCTTGTTGTCATTGCAGGCAATCTCAACGCTGTGCGTTACAGGGAAGACATCCTCTTCCCTCATGTGGTACCCTTCTTGCAGGCTCATCCTGAACTGACCCTCCAGCATGACAATGCCACCAACCATACTGCTCATTCTGTGCGTGAGTTCCTGCAAGACAGGAATGTCAGTGTTCTGCCATGGCCAGCGAAGAGCGCGGATCTCAATCCCAATGAGTACGTCTGGGACCTGTTGGATCGGAGGGTGAGGGCTAGGCCCCCCCCCCCCCAGAAATGTCCGGGAACCTGCAGGTGCCTTGGTGGAAGAGTGGGGTAACATCTCACAGCAAGAACTGGCAAATCTGGTGCAGTCCATGAGCAGGAGATGCACTGCAGTACTTAATGCAGCTGGTGGCCACACCAGATACTGACTGTTACTTTTGATTTTGAACCCCACTTATTCAATTTCTGTTAGTCACATGTCTGTGGAACTTGTTCAGTTTATGTCTCAGTTGTTGAATCTTGTTATGTTCATACAAATATTTACACTTAAAATAAACACAGTTGACTCTTTTTTTGCTGAGTTTTTATGTCAGAGTTGTATATGTCTTGTGTCTGTGGTTACTTCTGTTGTCTATGATATACTGATGCTTAAAAAAAATCTATTGTTATAGAACGGTTCTGCTGCAAGAGGCAACCAATAAGAATCAAGGCTTCCAGAGCTCTGTCCAATCATTGAACTTATTTTTGACCAACCTGCCAAATAATACGATCAATCCAAGTGATGGACTTTCTCAAATTAACTTCAAGCAGAACTCTCAGAAGGTTTGTGGGTTTATTTTTGTGTTATTTTATCTCAACAATTGTCGCTGCTATGAACATCGTCAGTTTTCTGTAGTACATTTCTCTTGTTCTTATTGTGTGTTTGCTTTCGTTTCAGAGAGTGGTGGAGGACATAAAAAGGAAATCAGATGATGTGGGCCTAGCAGTGAAACAATCCCGTGACTTGCAGAATGTCCTCAATGTGAGTTAAAAAAAATACATCTAATCAGAGCTACCATTAAAAATGTCCATATCAGTTGAAGGGTTTTGGTCAATGTTGTTCTTAAAAGAGAAAATATATATTCACCATGTCTCATAGGAGTATGAGGCCAAATCTGATAAGTACCGTGGTACACTGAAAGATGTGGATGATGAAGATGCAAAAAGACGCCACACATCCGCCATGGCTGACGCTGTGCTGAAAAAGGTATTGTGGACCTGAGAGACCGCAACAATCCTCATCCTATAGTTGACTTAATTTGCATTCAAGTTTGGGCATTGATTCAAGATCCATGATCTGACTAGAGGCGGTGTGTTTCTGTTTCAGGAAAGAGCTCTACTGAACCTCTACTCAGAGGTGTCTGCAGAGAATGATCAGCTTCTCAACAAGATGGGATTGGCTAAGAACATAATTGCCCAAGTATGACACAATTACTTTCTAAAACATCAACACAGTGGATTCTGTAATTCCTATTTAAAAAACCCACTCTAGTATAGGTTAAACTATATTGTCCACTGTTACCTGCTCTGAACAGAATGAAGAGAAGGTGAGCCAGGTGGTGGTGAAACAGCAGCGGCAGCTGCAGAGCCAGCAGAAAGACCTGGAGGAAACAGACGTTCTAAAGAGAGAGCTGGCGGATGAGATCACCAGGCGCTCCCATGCTGAGAATGACCTAGCAACATACAGAAAGAGGTTTATTTCACTGAAAAGCCGTAGAGGTGTGGAACGAATGGAGGAGAGGGAAGTTGTGCATTACTACCGTGACCCCAAACTAGAGGGTGACCTGGTGTCCCTGAAGAGTAGAATCCAAGATGAGACTATAAAACACTCTGGCACCCAGACAGAGATAAAGGTTGTCAATGAGAATATCATCCGCCGGGAGACTGAGCTGACAAATGTCAAACCTAGGCTGTTGACCAAGGTGTTGACTGAGTTTGAGAGGGACCCCCAGCTTGACAAGGAGGCCACCAAGCTGAGAGAGGAGATGTGCAAGCTGGAGCAAGAGGTCCAGGTGAGAGATACAGAGACGGTCCACATGAAAACTGAGATCACAGTTCTGGCACAGAAGAGACCAACTATCAAAGAGAGAGTAGTGAAAAAGGAGGTGGTGAGACTGGAGAAGGACCCGGAGATGCTGAAAGCAGTTCTGACCTTTCAGACCGAAATCTCAAAGGAGGGGTTAAGATCCAAGTCCCTCAATGATGACATATTCCGCACTAGGAGCCAAATAAACACACTTGAGAGGATCATTCCCACAATCCAGCCAAAGATTGTTACCAAGGTGCTGAAGAGGGTGGAGCAGGACCCAAAACTCATTGATGAGGTTAAGACTATCCACACCAGCCTGGAAGAGGAGAACAAGATCAACAGTGATTTGATGAAGGAACTCACCAGCCTCCAGATCCGATACAGTGAAGTGGAGAAGGTACGGCCCAAGCTTGAGGTCAAGGAGATCATCAATGAGATCTACAGGGTGGACCCTGAGACAGAGGTGGAGCTGGTGAGGCTAAGGAAAGAGCTGCATGACTCTAATCGAAACCGCACTGATCTGGAGAAAGAAATCGACTCAGTTATGGTGGATCTTAAATCTCTGCGTTCCCAGAAACCCAAGTCAGAGTACAAGGAAGTGACCCAGGAAGTGATTAAAGAGGAGAAGAGCCCAGAGGTCATCAGGGAAATTAAGAGGTTGAACGACCAGGTTTCACTTCTGCGGGTCTCATATGACAGCACCCTGGATCTGCTGAGCCGCCTGCGCAAAGAGAGAGATGAATGGAAGGTCGAAAAGTCTAAGTTAGAGACAAAGCTTGTTAACAAAGAGGTGGTCAAATACGAAAATGACCCCCTACTGGAGAAGGAGGCTGACCGTCTGAGGAGAGATGTGAGGGAGGAAATCCAGCAACGACGCAACATGGAGGAAACTGTCTTTGACCTGCAGAACAAGTACATCATGGTGGAAAGGCAGAAACCAGAGGAGAAGATTGTGATGCAGGAAGTGGTGCGTCTTGAGAAGGATCCAAAACAACTCCTGGAGTATGAAAAGCTGAACAAGAACTTGGATGAAGAGGTTAAATCCCGTAGAAAACTGGAGTTGGAAGTTCGACAGTTGAGAGCCCTGGTTGAGGAGAAAGAGAAAAACTTGGCACTGATGGAAGACCGGCAAAAAAAGATCCAAGTAGAAACAGAGCTTAGACAGATCAAATCTCGCATCCTTGAGCTTGAAAATACCCCTCAACCCATTGCGGAGAAGATCATTATTGAGGAAGTCCTCAAAGTGGAGAGAGACCCCAAGCTTGAGAAACTAACCAGTGCCTTACGCACAGACATGGATATGGAGGAAACCAACATCAGACGGTTGGAAAGGGACATCCGAAACCTGAAGATCAAGTTGGACATCCTGCGCAAGGAAAAGTCCATTGAAAAGACTGTATATAAAGAGGTGATTCGGGTGGAGAAGGACCAGAATGTGGAGGCTGAGAGGGACCATCTCAGAGATCTAGTGTTGCAGGAAAGAAGTTCCAGACGGGATCAAGAAGATGAAATCCAGAGGCTTAATACCAAAGTGACCCGGCTCCAGACAACAAAGTCAAGCACCTCTCACGAAGAAACAAGCATCACCCTCAATAGAGATTCCCTGATGAGAGAGAAGGAAAATCTCCTCAAAACACTGAGGACTTTGGAGTCTGAGAAACATGATTTAAGCATATCGTTCCAGCTGCAATCCAAGCTGATGAGTGAGAGAAACCAGATAAACAGGCAAAGAGGCTTCAAGATGGATTCTGAGGTACAACGTCTAGAGAAGGACATCCTGGATGAAAAAGACCGGATACACCAAAAGGAGATCAACATTATGGAGCTGCAGAACAATCTTAAGAAAGACGACCACTCTGAGACACACACCATAGAGACCAACCTCTCCACTAGAATCAGCATCCTTGACCCCGAGACTGGCAAATACATGTCACCATATGATGCCTACTTAGAGGGCCTGATTGACCGCAACAAGTACATCCAACTTCAGGAGCTACAATGTGACTGGGAGGAGATCACCTCAATGGGTCCAGATGGGGAGACCACGATTCTGCAGGATCGCAAGAGTGGAAAGCAGTTCTCTGTCAGGAATGCTCTAAAGGATGGCCGCTTGACCCAGTCCGATCTGCACCGCTACAAGGAGGGTAAAATGCCTATCTCAGAATTTGCTCTCCTGGTCGCTGGGGATTCCAGACCAAAGCCTTACATTGGTCCAATCGCAACACCAAGGACACCGACAAAGACCACTGCGGCATCTTCTTTGAGCACAATGCCATCATCACTAAGGTCTTCCTACTCAAGTCTCACAAACAATAGATACGGCAGCAGTAGCAACCTGAATATTTCTAGCGGTGATGAGCTCTTCCCAATCTCTGGGGTGCTGGACTCCACCACCAACAGCCGTATGTCTGTACGTAGTGCCCTGACTCGAAACCTTATTGACCCAACCACAGCCCAGAAGCTCCTGGAGGCACAGGCAGCCACGGGTGGCATCGTCGACCTCAACAGAAAGGACAAGTTCTCTGTTCACAAAGCAGTTGAGCTGGGTCTCCTTGACAAAAGTCACATGCATCTGCTGCTGAATGCTCAGAAGGCCTTCACTGGAGTGGAGGATCCTGTGACCGAGGAGCGTCTCGCAGTAGGGCAAGCTGCTGAGAAAGGCTGGATACCTCAGGATAGTGCAATGAGGTACATGGAAGCACAGTACCTGACTGGGGGGCTGGTGAACCCCCATAAAGCTGGTCGCATTAGTGTCCAAGATGCTCTTAACACCAAGATAATCGACAGCACAGTAGCCAAGAACCTCCAAGACAAGTCTGCCCACACCAAAGAGTTGATTGACCCCATCACGAAAGAGAAGATCTCGTACAAGGAGGCAATGGATCGCTGCAAAAAAGATGTCACTACAGGGCTCTTGCTGCTCCCTGCAGCCTCCAGCGGTGACTCCAAAGATGCACCATCATACTCCAACTATCGATTCCCTGGCTGACACATGCCAGATCTAGAGAGATGCTGCAGCTCCAGGTGCTAAATAGAAATTCACATCACAACACAAACACATGTTCTTATGTCTTTATGGTAAAGGTAGAACATTTTTATAGTTCTGATTGTTGAAGTCAGAAAATGTCTAGGTTGTACTGTACACATTTACCTGTTCTTTATTGATGCTATGATTCTCAAGAGTTGCTGTACACATAATTTAAATGAATGTTTGGTGAAGAGCTTTCTTTGATTTGTTTTTCAGTATTGTGAGAGCCATTTCTTCCAATAAACTTTCAAATAAGCACTCATTACATTTTTCAAAACAAACTTTGGTATCTATGATTACTCCTATATGATGGTGGTAATTGTTGAAGTTAAAGTTTTTTGTCACATGGACAGAAACACATTGTGATGTACTGTACACAGTACAAGGACATTCTTACTTGCATGTTCACCTCTAAACAATGCGACAATAGAAAGAGTAAAAAACTAATAAAATAAAAATTGAACAATGGAATTTAAAAATTGACTTCAAGGATGACTTTAAGGATGCTCAGGGATTAGCCTTTCATATAATAGTATTGTCTTTTCAGTAATGGTAGTGGCCCCCCTCTTTCCTGGTGTTTAGTGTGCTGCCCACTGTCAATTTCACTTCTGTGACCCAGCTGAGACCACATGATGATGTCCGTGTTTTGACATTCTCACGAGATGGCAGAACCATACAACAAGGTAGCATGCTAATGCAATACACCGTGGATTTAATCTGGAGAGTTTCTGTGCTGCGGTGTGTCCAACCGGAACGGGCCGTTATGCCAGTAAATAAGGATCTACAGATGTAAATGTCCCTCCCCTTGTCCTGGTGAGAGGTGTTGTGGGGACTGGAGAGTCCCCTCTGATGGGATGTCTAGTAAACAGATTAGTTGGTTACAGACAGGGCTTTATGGGATTACTGGACATGAGCCTGCCTGGGGGAGGAAGTGGCCCCCTCCTGTAAATGGGGTCATAAATTTAGTGACCTGGTGCCATAACTGGTTAAAATGATATAGGGATTAAAAACAGAATACAAAACACAGCCTAGCTCTGAGAAGAATGCATTTGACAATGGTGAATTTCTCCATTAGGTCCAAATGCTTTATTGTATTTTTCACTGGTTGGTAAAATGACTTGGTTCCATGCTGAGGTAGCTGATCCCTAAATTCCAAAATTGAGAAAAATCCATCAAGCAACAACTTGAATGCCCTGGGTGGCAGATTGATCATTGTAATACTGTTCTTTTAAACAGCAGTCAAAGGTCTAAGGGACCACTTTGTTGATTTGTCCTTGCTGTCTGAATAACTGTCATGACTGAAACGACACAAATTATGGTATACATTATGACAACACTCATTCACTAGCAGTAGGGAAGATGGTGTGGCATGGAATCGTCCGTCCACCTCAATGAAAGTACAGTAAGTATCATGACTCAGAAGACCCAGATGCAGACAGTTCCACGTAACAAACGTTTATTACAAAAACAGGGGGCAGGCAAACGACAGGTCAAGCAGAGGTCAGTAATTCAGAGCAGAGTCCGAAACGTACAGAATGGCAGGCAGTGTCACGTTGGTATAAAGGGATCGGGAGACTTACGCATTCCTGCGCCTTAGGGTTTTTTATTGACCCAAATTACAGCGTGTCATGTAAAGACATGGGGACGAAGACCAAACACGTATGCAAAACAGGGTTGAAACCCAAACAAAAGAGCGAGGAGTACCTTGAATAAATACACCGGGGTGAGACCCGTAACATACACGCACACGATGATACCACACGACAAAAGCCGTAATCTGTACAATACAAGCGGCACGAAAGCCTAAACACAGCACAGGTACTCACACGACCAACAGACATTGTAACAATCGACAGCCCAATGGTGTGAACCAAAGGGCACATTTAAACAATTACAATCAGTGGGAATAGGGACCAGGTGTGCGTAATCACACAGTTCTGGAGGGATCCGTGACAATACCCCTCCCTGACGCACACCAGCACTGAAGACGATCAGGACCCGATGCAGCTGCCGAAGTTGCGTCGTCGTACAGGCCATTTGCCGCTGCCAAAGTTGCGGCGGCGTCGGACGGACCAGTTGCGGCAGCGTCGGACTAGCCAGTTGCAGCTGCTGTAGTTGCATTGTCGGACGGACCAGATGTGGCGATGTCGGACGGCCCAGTTGCAGCTGCTGAAGTTACGGCGGCGCCGGACGGACCAGTCGCAGCGTCGTCGGACGGGCAATTTCCGCTGTCTCCCTTGATGGTTGATTATTCTGTCACATCGGTAAAGGGATCGGAAGATAGGTGCTGGAATGCGTAATAGGGATGTTTATTTACCTAAATTACGGCGTGCCATGTAAAGGCACGGGGACGAAGACAAAACAAACACATATACAAAACACAGGGTAGACACCCAAACAAAAGAGCGAGGAGTACCTTGAATAAATACACCGGGACGAGACCCGTAACATACACGCACACGATGATACCACACTAGACGAGACCCGTAATCTTCTGCGCAATACAAACGGCACAAAAGACAAAACACATCACAGGTACTCACACAACCAACGGACATTGGAACAATAATCGACAGCCCAATGGTTTGAACCAAAGGGCACATTTATACAATTACAATCAGGGAAATGGGGACCAGCTGTGGTAATGACACAGTTCCGGAGGGATCTGTGACAGGCAGGCTCAGGGCAAGCAGAGGTCAGTAATCCAGGGTAGTGTCACAAGGGACAGAACGGCAGGCAGAATGGTCAAAACCGGGGAAACAGAGCAAAAACAGGAGTATGGGAAAACCGCTGGTATGCTCGACAAGACGAACTGGCAACAGACAAACAGAGAACACAGGTATAAATACACTGGGGATAATGGGAAAGATGGGCGACATCTGAAGGGGTGGAGACAAGCACAAAGACAGGTGAAACAGATCCGGGTGTGACAGTAAGTTGTTTTCAGTCATTGTAAGCAAAGCATAATGAATGACGAAAGTAATTGCAGGCCCTTTTGTATTGCTGTGTGATTATTGCCATAATGCCATACCACGGTCTTTGGCACTGATCCTGTGTCCACTGCACACAAGAGGAAGCATTTGCACCACTCTGTTTCCACTGTTGGGATGAATAGGCGTCACTGACACCTGTCTTTCATTTAATACAATTTAGTGCCGCTCACGCTTCTAACTGATGGCTGGGGGAGTCGACCTTCTTTCATTGCTGTGACCTCAGCAAACACATCATACAGCAGCACTCCTCACTAACGGCTAGAAAATATCCCAACACTATTACAACCAGAGCAGCAAGGAGAAATGCACGCATTTCTAACCAAAAGGATGGAATTAGGTGATCTGTGGCTAGAATTCGTTCAAACACACCATAGCAGTGTTTACATGGCTTTGTTGACATGTATGGTGATGGTTGTCTCCCCTTTGTAGATGGGATTTAAATAATTTGTCATGATACAATTTTAGGATGAAAAATCGGATCATGTTATAATTGAGCTTACTTTGTAGATTTGGTTCTAAATAAATGAGTGAGGGGAGTTGATTTCCTTGTGCCAGATTTACCCTTCCGTGTGGGTTCAGTTGTGTACCTGGCAGGTTTGTGGATGAAGACTGACAGGGTGACAGTATGCCTTATTTGGCAAAAAGTACTCCGCAATGCTTTGCCTTCTCTCCAATAAATACCACCTTGAGAGAGATGATCAATTTAAGCAGGTGTAATAATACACTTAATGTAAAAAGACAACACTAATATATGGCAGTCAGTGCTTTATTTCCACTGAATTCCAAAATATTACTATTTCACCCTCACCGAAACTCACAGTCAGGAATTATAACAATCTGTAACTTTCAATTTGAGTCAAAAGTTAGCCCCTGCACTTTACATTTTTGTCACTTACAGTTAGTGCATGTCCGTGGGACAACCACAGAGGTGGAAGAACGGAGCACTCTGGTTGGGGTGTAGGGTTTGAGCATAGCCTGAAGGTAGGGAGAAGCAGTTCCTCTTGCTGCTCTGTAGGCAGGTACCATGGTCTTGTAGTGGATACGAGCTTCGACTGGAAGCCAGTGGAGCGTGCCGAGGAGCGGGGTGACATGGGAGAACTTGGGAAGGTTGATCACCAGGCAGGCTGTGGCATTCTGGATAAGTTGCAGGGGTTTGATGGCACAAGCAGGGAGCCCAGCCAACAGAGAGTTGCAGTAGTCCAGGCGGGAGATGACAAGTGGCTGGATTAGGACCTGCGCCACTTCCTGTGTGAGGTAGGGTCATACTCGATGGATGTTGTAGAGCATGAATCTGCAGGAGCGAGTCACTGCTTTTATGTTTGCAGAGAACGACAGGGTGTTGTCCAGGGTCACACCAAGATTCTTTGCACTATGGGAGGGGGACACCGTAGAGTTGTCAACCGTGATGGAGATGTCTTGGAGTGGGCAGGCCTTCCTTGGGAGGAAGAGGAGCTTCGTCTTGTCAATGTTTAGCTTGAGGTGGTGGACCGACATCCAAGCTGAGATATCTGCCAGGCACGCAGAGATGCGTGTCGCCACTTGAGTGTCAGAAGGGGGAAGGAGAAAAGTAATTGAGTGTCATCCGCATTACAATGAGCCCAGAGACCATGTCAGGATATGACGGAGCCGAGTGGCTTGGTGTATAGAGAGAAAAGGAGAGGGCCTCGAACCGAGCCCTGGGGGACAACAGTAGTGAGAGTATGTGGTGCAGACACAGATCCTCTCCATGCCACCTGGTTTGAGCGGCTTGTCAGGTAGGATGCAATCTAAGAGTGTGCAGAGCCTGAGACGCCCAGCCCTGAGAGGGTGGAGAGGAAGATCTGATGGTTCACTGTGTTAAAGGCAGTGGACAGATCTAGGAGGAGGATGAGAACAGAGGAGAGAGAGTCAGCTTTGGCAGTGAGGAGAGCCTCACTGATACAGAGGAGAGCAGTTTCAGTTGAGTGACCTGTCTTGAAGCCTGACTGACATTCTGAGGGAGCTAGCGAGAGAGTTGGTCAGAGACAGCACGCTCAATTGTTTTGGAAAGAAAAGAAAGAAGGGATACCAGTCTATAGTTTTTGATGTCAGAGTGGTCAAGGGTTTCTTGAGGAGGGAAGCGACTCTGGACATTTTTAAGTCAGAGGGGAGGCAGCCAGTGGTCAGGGATGAGTTGATGAGGGAAGTGAGGAACGGGAGAAGGTCTCCACAGAGATGGTCAGGAAAAGGGAGGAGGGGATGGGTTGATCGGGCAGTTTGTCGGGTGGCCGGACATCACTAGTCTCAGGATTTTATCTGGAGAGAGAGGGGAGAAAAAGGTTAAGGCGTAGCGTAGTTGTTCTGTGTCAGTGGGACCAATAGACTCACTAGGCTGAGTGAATGAGGAGCTGATGTCATCAACCTTGTTTTCAAAGTGGTGACAGAGTCGTCTGCAGAGAGGGATGAGGAAGGGGTGTAGGATTAAGGAGGAAGGAGAAGGTGGAAAAGAGTTTCCTAGGGTTAAAGGAAGAAGCTTTAAATTTGGAGTGATAGAAAGTGACTTTCACAGCGGATACAGAGGAAGAAAATGTAGAGAGGAGGGAGTGAAAGGATGATAGGTCCTCCATAAGTTTAGCTTTCCTCGATTTTCGTCCTGCTCTGTATGCTCGCAATAATTTACTCAGCAATGGAACTGGAGGGGAGGGCTGAGTCGGCCGGGAGGAAAGGGGACAGTACGAGTCATAAGATACGGAAAGGGAGGAAAGTAGGGTTGAAGAGGCAGAATCAGGAGACAGGAGGGAGAAGGATTTAGCAGAAGGGAGAGATGATAGGATAGATGAGGATAGAGTAGTGGAAGAGAGAGAGAGCGAAGATTGTGACAGCACATGACCATCTGGGTAGGGGCTGAGTGGGTTGGGTCAGAGGAGGAGGAGGAGAGGGAGACAGAAAAGGAAACAAAATAGTGATCTGAGACCTGGAGGGGGGTTGCAGTGAGATTAGTAGGCGAACAGCCTCTAGTAAGGATTAGGTCAAGCGTATTGCCTGCCTTGTGAGTGGGAGGGGTCCGGGAAAGGGTGAGGCCAGAAGAGGAAAGGAGGGGAAAGAAAGAGGTGGAAAGAAATTAACCGAAGGTAGATGTAAGTAGGTTGAAGTCGCCTGGAGATATCAGGGAGTCCTCTAGCTATAGATTGAAAGCTGCTATCCAGTAGTCTTTCCTGTCCAGTAGCTGGCCATGTTCACGCAAGCTTTAGTTCTGGGTCGTGACAAATGTTAGGCTGCGTTTACACAGGTAGCCCAATTCGGATCTTTTCCCACTTATTGGACCAATAATTTTGCAAAAGATCAGAATTTGGCTGCATGTGTAAAAACAGACAAAGTATGCATATGATGTTGTGTATTCTTATGAATAAATATAGTTAAATGAATCAACAATAAATTTCATTATTATACTGAAGTCATCCAAATTGAACATGCTCAGAAAGTTAATACATTATCATCTTTATTATATTTTTTAATAACAAAAACAGTACAAAAACATATTTATTTAAGATATGATTGGTTTCAAGGGTAAGACAGGTTCTGGTGGAGTAAGATAAGATATTACATGGTTTGATTAACGCTCTGCACATATGACCCAAAGGGAAATGAATAGACAAACAGTTTCAGTAACAAATTAATCCAAATTGGTGTGGATGTAGCCTACTTTTCTCATTGTATGAAAACGGGCTTGTTAAGTCACTAGATCTACTGGCAGTCCAATGAAAGGATCCTCGTGTAAATCCTCAGACGTTTACAGTATACCTAATGCCCACTAATAGAGATAAAGAGGCACGGTTGAGCTGCTAAGCCTGGTAGTCAGTGACGTCAGTCCATATACCGTCAGAGAGGAGGGGGCTTGCAACCCAAACCTTCAGACAAAACTTACAATAAATAAAACGGGAACATTTGCAGTAAAAATATAATCTCACACAGACAGAAGTCACACGATATTTGTTCTAACATTCATTAGCATGTAGCTAGTTAACGTTGAAATAGTCACATATTAAATAACGTTAGGTATCTGAAATTAAAACATTGTGATAAAGCTTAAAGACTCCCTGCATTGGTCATGCATGTATGGTGTGCACTTTAGACTACCATCTTAGATATAAATGTAAATGTTTACATCACTTTATTTTACATCATAGTTGATATGTACAGCAGGAATCTAATATCTTACTCAGTAAAAAAAAGATTTACACATCCGCAGGCTCAGGCTCAGGCTCAGTCCTCTGAGTCTCTTCCTCCAATAACAATGCAGACTCACTCCTCTGAATCGGTTCCTCCAATAATAACACAGACTCAAGCCTCTGAGTCTGTTCCTCCAATAATAACGCAGTCTGAGGAAAACCAATAGCTTCACTGTTGCGCCGCATCAGGGCATGGCCCCTCACAGGGTACTGCATCTCTGTGAAGGTCAGTGATGCCACCGTGATGGAACAGCGGCCCTGCACCTTGAAGCCAGACTTCTGGTAGAAGGGAACCAGGAAGTCCTCACACATGAGCACAGCACGGCGCACATAGGGCAGGCAGCGTAGATACTGCAGGTAGCGCCACATCAGGATAGGGCCCTTGCCCTGCTGCCGGAAGGTCCGGTGGACCGCCAGCACATGGATATGAACTGTGGAACCTTTGGGCTTGTGAAGAGTTAGGGCGTCCTGCAGCAAAGGAAAAATGCAAATGTAGCTCAAGTAAAGTTCATTCAATAATGTGTACGGTGATGTAATACAGAGCACCTGATTTCGAAAAACTATCAGTGAGCTAATAAAAACACAGGAAGATATAGAGTAAATGACCTATGAATCAATAGGAAATGATATAACATCATAGAAGGTGTCTTACTAGGGTGAGTCTGTCCTGGTCCCATTGGGACCCAATGATGAAGGCTACTAGTCTCCCCTCCTCAAACCAGCCCATGGACAGCTCTGGACACAGCGTGAGGAAATGACGCACCTCATCAAGGTGGAGCGGGCAGTCTCCTGACACAGAGATAAAGGCTGGCGGAGGAAAAGAGAGACACACGTTTTCATCATCTTTGAACTCACTGTATTTAAGAATGCCAAGGCGTATCCGTATCAGTGCATTAAACCTATAACAAGGGATTAATACAAAGTGTTATGGAAATCAAGAGACAGACTAGCGCGCCCAGTCAACGTGCGTAAAGCCCAAGGAGAGGCTGTTGGCACGAGTTTTACGCGTGACTTGAGTACCCCTGATAACGCTCATACATTGTATATTCGTGACATTAATTCATAACACATAATACATACACACATTTAGAACTGAATCTATGGACAACTTACCCTCTTTCTCGATTTCGAACACGCTGATGGCATCTTGCGTGTTGAGCGGTCGGAACTCACTTGCTGGCAGTGTGTGTCTTCTTTGACGCCCAGGAGAAACAGAAGGGGAAAGGCGCGGTTTCAGGAAAGGCAGGGCGCCCACTAGAGACATTTTACAACTTTTATAACTCTAGTTGGATTACTTCGATATTCTTCTGTTCCTTCTATTGTTGTTTGTTTGCACAAGTCTTCTCTCTTGGCTGTTACACGAGGGTTAATCTTCAGTTTCCTCCTCTTGTTGGGACAGCCTGTGCACAGATGACCAAGAGGGAGTAGAATCCGTATTTATAGGATGTGGTCCATGTAGATGTGAGTCATTTTACCATTTAGAATATGAATAGTACGACGTCGGTGCTCATGAATGAAATAATAGAATTTGGAGCGAGGGGGAGTGGAGAGCAATTAACTAGAACCAGAAATTAAGCGACCTGAGGTCAGCTGCTTTACGCACAAATGGCAGTGTTGTGACAACCTGTTTATTAATTGCCTAGAGAATTAATGTAACACAGAATAGAGAATTAACACACTGAATGTAATGCATTTACAATATGTTTTTTCCTCTGCCATTCGATATTTGATTGCCATCATGTGCAGATACTCATATGCAGATACTCTGAAATGATATGGTAACCGACAAGAGCACTGTAACTGAAAATAACGTTGCTTTACTTACCTGATACAATCTCATCCGAACACTCTCTACCTGCCTTATTGTCTTATCTCACCCTCTCTTTATCTCCTCCCTCCTCTCTCTCTTGCGTGCCCTGAAAGACGTCCACCTCTTCATTATAAAGCCAGTGATTATTACTATGTCACGTGACAGATTATAGAAATTGTTTCCACAACTCGGCGTATTAGCTTCTATCGTCATCCCTTGAGTTTGACTGACACATGGCAAAGTGGATATTCTCCTGTATATTTGGGAGATATAGTAGGCATGGAGTAATTGTGGTCAACTCTTGCTCCAGCCAAGTTCTCTATACCGGTCTCCTTAGTATAGGCCTACAAATGATATTACTTAGTGGTTACTCTCTCAACAGGTGGATATTTAGAATGGGTATCCATGGTTAGAGGGAGAGAAGCTATCAGCAGTACTGACATTGGAACACTGCTATCATAAAGATAAGATTAGTCTGGTCCTAAAAGCAGAACTATAATACACCCTCAAATACACAACACCTGTAATGGACAATATTAACCCCTGGATTATCATTTTCACTTTATATAAAAACTAAAAAGACAATTAACATTGTTGATGCTCTCTGGAAAAGATGGTTGCTAATGATGAACAAGACAGAACTCTTGAAGAATTTGGGAATTTTATTACCATTCAGACAGTCGATACAGCATGATTCATGTATTTAGTTGTGGTTCTTACTAAATGAAACACTGGAAAAATATAGATCTCTCTCCTACACGGAAATGATGACATACAAAATGACATGAATGCAATGAGAAGACTACAGCAGTATTTGAATATTAATAACAGTACTATGATGTAGTCACTCCACAGTCCACCCTACCAGCCAAGGGTACAGGACACAGAAGATAACAGTAGTTCAACACAATTGCAATTACTCCACTCAGATGTGTTGAGACCGGTTGTTTTTTGTACATATTACATAACAGTCACTAGGGTCAGCCAGGGTCAGCAATGGATGTCCGCTTGTCTGTTCGGTTGAGGAGAGATTATATTCGTTTGAGGAGAGATGATACTCAGTATACACTGTCTAGCATGAGCTACCGTACCTGAGGTGATTCAAATGCAGGTTTTTGATATTCAGATGGAAATATGATAAGTGATTGTAGTTTAATTCAAAATGGCTCGTAATTGTTTTCATAACCTGGATACCAGTATGCTAGTGAATCAATGCAACCAAACATACAATGAATGAAAGTGAGCTATCATAAGATTTTATACATTACTACTGTTGTACCATAGAAACAAATGTGCAAGTACTTTGTCAGAACTTACACCACTTGCACTGCAATGACTGTTTAAGGTAAATCCACTAGGGGGACCCCTCACACTGCATAAAGAGCAGTGAGGCGTCCCAGAACGGGCCACATTAAAAGAACTTGCATAGCTAATCTCTCAATTTGGATATGTGTTTTTACTTGTGTATGCATGGTCTATGACCTTGTCAACACCACCAGCAGAGCCTGACACACGAGGATTAGGTAGGTAGATAGGTATGTATGGGGTAAAAGGTACCGTACAGTATGTTTAATATTTTTATCATAAATTATTTATCCAGCATTTCACTGTACTTGTGCATGTGACAAATAAAACTTGAACTTTTATTTATCTAAAGGCATATCAAAGTCAGGTACAGGCACAGAAATGGAAGATTGAAATCAGAATGGGAGAAGTTAATATCACATCTGCAGTCAGCATACCTTCAGGAAGAGTCATTTTAAGCATCCTTTTAGATTCATTATACAGTACATTAAAACCATTCCACCCATATGACATTTTGATCCAAACCAAACCAAGTGTGGGCTCTAGGATTAGTTAAACCAGTAATTGTTATATCTCTGGGGTGAACCCGACCTGGCATGAACTGGTGCGAGTAGAACTGATGATAATGCTCACATCTGCTCCAGTGCACTAAGCTCATCATCTCCGCCCTGACAAGAAAAAGGCCCCAGCAGAGAGCACAGCACTCTGGCCTGGTCGCTCCAACTCTTATTGATCGAGTCAATGTGCAAAACCCACTGACCCATGCAGTGCTGCGTAGTGCAAATCCTTGTTTCCCTTCTTAGTGTGTGCTTGGACAGAAAACAACAGAAATATTTATATTATTTTATCTACAATAAAACCGTTCATAAAAATCGACAATGTGCTGTATCTTCTTCAACTGCTTGTAGTTCTATCAGCTAGTATTTTTCATTCACACATAAAGCTTCAGAATAAGGACACATTAGGTGCTGATGGCTCCAAAATCTTGTGAAGGAGGAGGGAGTACAATCTTAACACAGCTAGAAGAAAGGGATCATATGTAGCAGACGAGACCATCCCCCTCCCTGCTAAGTGCTCCAGATCTGAAAGGGAGAGTCAAGCCTGTGTGTTTGTGTGTCAGGAAGGAGGTGGTCCAAGAAGCATGTTGGCTAGAGCTGCAGCAGCAGCAAGAAGCATGTTGGCTAGAGCTGCAGCAGCAGCAAGAAGCATGTTGGCTAGAGCTGCAGCAGCAGCAAGAAGCATGTTGGCTAGAGCTGCAGCAGCTGTAAGAAGCATGTTGGCTAGAGCTGCAGCAGCAGCAAGAAGCATGTTGGCTAGAGCTACAGCAGCAGCAAGAAGCATGTTGGCTAGAGCTGCAGCAGCAGCAAGAAGCATGTTGGCCAGAGCTGCAGCAGCAGCAAGAAGCATGTTGGCTAGAGCTGCAGCAGCAGCAGGAAGCATGTTGGCTAGAGCTGCAGCAGCAGCAAGAAGCATGTTGGCTAGAGCTGCAGCAGCAGCAAGAAGCATGTTGGCTAGAGCTGCAGCAGCAGCAAGAAGCAGGTTGGCTAGAGCTGCAGCAGCAGCAAGAAGCATGTTGGCTAGAGCTGCAGCAGCAGCAGGGTAGGAGACAGGCAAGATATATAAGAAGGCAACCTCAGCTGGCCAGGTTCCTGAACCTCCACGCTGCTTGAACACAACCTCACTAGCACCTAACCCCTTCCACCCCATCCATTAAACGAAGAGGTAAAGTGGAGGTTTTCACTGATGAGAGAGAGAAGAGTAACCTAATATCATTGGTGGAGGTCTACAATGCTGCATTCTCCAACGTTGTGCTTCTCCATAGAGAACCTACATCCATGACTCGAACAGTATATCATGAGGTGGGAAGACCTTCATGTCAGGCCCGTGTCTCATCCTCCACAGAATGATTACCCCGGGGCTAGATAGCGGGCGTAGAGCTGGTTGCCTGCCACATCCTCGCGGGACAGAAGAATGTGCTTCTCTTCACGTGTGTCACACTTATTAAGTCAGACAGCGGAGCACACAAGGTACTCCTTAGCCGTGGGCCCCTCCCTACTAAACACACCGCTCACAACACACTATCATACACACACACTCTTAGCTGAGACCAGCCAGCTGCAAGAACACCCATGGCTTTGACCCTGAATGAAGCATGGAGAGGAAAGGGAGGATCTCTAAACAACAGGACACAGAGACATTCAGTATCTATATCTGTAGAAAAAAAGAGGGGGGATTTTCCAAAGGCTGATATAATGTCTTTGGCACTTTGTATATACAGTAGACAGAGTAAGAAAGGGAGTGAGAAGTCAGAGCTATGGGGAGGACAGACTCTCCGAGTAGATTCTCAGCCTGAGATGAGCCTGGCGATTCCTTCATGAACCTGGGCCTGTACTGGCCCGTACTCCACCATCTCCCCGTCCACAGTGATCGCTCCCTCGGGGGATAGAGGCTCCAGGCGAAAGGCCTTCACCCTCTCATACACAAGGTGTGGGCAGCCAATAGCCAGGTGGCCCCCCTTCTCCATGGTCATGAAGAGTGTGAGCAGGGCTAGCCTGGAGATGCCTGCACGCACGTACAACAGGTGGATGAAGCCGTCGTCTGCTGCGGCCCCAGGGGCGGCAAACAGGTCCTCAGCCAAGTGGGACTGGAACATGGCCAATACCAGTACAAAGTCTTCCTCATTCACTACTGTCCAATGATCAGGCACCGGCTGCTCTAAGGCTGGTAGGAGCGAGTCAGGAGGCCCCTTCTGGTTGACTGGTTGGGGCTCGGTCCTCATGGTTGTGATGGCAATGTTGGAGGAGTTGTGGGCGGTGTTGTGGTTGGAGTTTGTGCTGTGGTTGTGGCGAGAGTTCTGATTGGGGGAGCTGTTGGGCCCACAGGGTAGAGAGGAGCAGAGGGAGGAGTTCTGGGGTGTGAAGGGAGGAGCAGGCAGGTATGCCAGCCTACCCTGATATACCTTGAGGGAGGCCAGGCGCATCAGCGTACCCACCAGGAATCGCATGGGGCCAACGAGGCGGTACTTCTCGCTCTCGATGTCAACGTCGGCCACGAAGCCCCAGGCCAGGGAGAGGAAGGAGAAGATGCGCTGGCTGGAGGCCAGGTGGACAGAGACCAGGTCCAGCCGAGTCACCAGGCCTTTACACAGCAGGAAGCCACAGCTCAGCAGCAGCTCCTTACCCCAGGCCGGGGGAGACCTGCAGGGAGTAGCAGTCAGCTCACAGTAGACTGAGGCAGTTAGGTATCAGTCTGTGGTTCAATTGAGCCGGAGCTACTCCTTCACTTAAAAGTAATGACCCTAACCCTAACTCTAGAATGGTAATACATTGTACTTACAGCAGTAACCCTAACCCTCGCCATAACCCTAACCTTAGGTTCATGTCCACAAGCCGGTTAAATCCTAATCCCATTGTTTTAAAGTAACTGTTCAGTGAAAATCTCACTTTTAAATTCATATTCTGCTAACTCATACCCACATAATGTTGTTGACTTGTCCTATAGTCGTTTTTGTGGCCAAAGTATAACTTGGAGAAAAACTCAAAGTGACCGTTTCAAAAAGGCTTGCTATCTCCTCATAGAGTATGATGTCATACTCCTGAGGAGGATGAGCTGGCCAATCAGCAGTCTAGAGGAGGATGAGCTGGCCAATCAGCAGTTTACTCACATTAATATTTTTAATGACCGGTACACTGTACACCCACACCATTCTGTTGTCCTTTTTGGGAAGGAACACTATTTAACTCATATTGTAATTAACTATAGGTCATATTTCATAGAGATCTGGAAACGCTGGACAGTTACAGTACTTTAAACATAACCATCTGCACTGTCTAACTGTAAGATAATGGGGTTAGGGTTGAACTGGGGTGTGGACATGAAGCTAGGGAAAGGGTTGTGGCTAGGGTAAGGGTTGTGGCTAGGGTAAGGGTTGTGGCTAGGGTAAGGGTTGTGGCTAGGGTAAGGGTTGTGGCTAGGGTAAGGGTTGTGGCTAGGGTAACGGTTGTGGCTAGGGTAATGGTTGTGGCTAGGGTAATGGTTGTGGCTAGGGTAAGGGTTGTGGCTAGGGTAAGGGTTGTGGCTAGGGTAATGGTTGTGGCTAGGGTAAGGGATGTGGCTAGGGTAAGGGTTGTGGCTAGGGTAAGGGTTGTGGCTAGGGTAAGGTAAGGGATGTGGCTAGGGTTAGGGTTGTGGCTAGGGTAAGGGTTGTGGCTAGGGTAAGGTAAGGGATGTGGCTAGGGTTAGGGTTGTGGCTAGGGTAAGGGTTGTGGCTAGGGAAAGGGTTGTGGCTAGGGTAAGGGTTGTGGCTAGGGTAAGGGTTGTGGCTAGGGTAAGGGATGTGGCTAGGGTAAGGGTTGTGGCTAGGGTAAGGGTTGTGGCTAGGGTAAGGTAAGGGATGTGGCTAGGGTTAGGGTTGTGGCTAGGGTAAGGGATGTGGCTAGGGTAATGGTTGTGGCTAGGGTAAGGGTTGTGGCTAGGGTAAGGGTTGTGGCTAGGGTAAGGGTTGTGGCTAGGGTAAGGGTTGTGGCTAGGGTAAGGTAAGGGATGTGGCTAGGGTTAGGGTTGTGGCTAGGGTAAGGGTTGTGGCTAGGGTAAGGGTTGTGGCTAGGGTAAGGTAAGGGATGTGGCTAGGGTTAGGGTTGTGGCTAGGGTAAGGGTTGTGGCTAGGGTAAGGGATGTGGATAGGGTAAGGGTTGTGGCTAGGGTAAGGGTTGTGGCCTAGGGTAAGGGATGTGGCTAGGGTAATGGTTGTGGCTAGGGTAAGGGATGTGGCTAGGGTAAGGGTTGTGGCTAGGGTAAGGGTTGTGGCTAGGGTTAGGGTTGTGGCTAGGGTAAGGGTTGTGGCTAGGGTAAGGGTTGTGGCTAGGGTAAGGGTTGTGGCTCGGGTAAGGGATGTGGCTAGGGTAAGGGATGTGGCTAGGGTAATGGTTGTGGCTAGGGTAAGGGATGTGGCTAGGGTAAGGGTTGTGGCTAGGGTAAGGGATGTGGCTAGGGTAAGGGTTGTGGCTAGGGTAATGGTTGTGGCTAGGGTAAGGGATGTGGCTAGGGTAAGGGATGTGGCTAGGGTAAGGGATGTGGCTAGGGTAATGGTTGTGGCTAGGGTAATGGTTGTGGCTAGGGTAAGGGATGTAGCTAGGGTAATGGTTGTGGCTAGGGTAATGGTTGTGGCTAGGGTAATGGTTGTGGCTAGGGTAAGGGATGTGGCTAGGGTAAGGGTTGTGGCTAGGGTAATGGTTGTGGCTAGGGTAATGGATGTGGCTATGGTAAGGGTTGTGGCTAGGGTAAGGGATGTGGCTCGGGTAAGGGATGTGGCTAGGGTAAGGGATGTGGCTAGGGTAATGGTTGTGGCTAGGGTAATGGTTGTGGCTAGGGTAATGGTTGTGGCTAGGGTAATGGATGTGACAATGGTAAGGGTTGTGGCTAGGGTAAGGGTTGTGGCTAGGGTAATGGTTGTGGCTAGGGTAAGGGATGTGGCTAGGGTAATGATTGTGGCTAGGGTAAGGGTTGTGGCTAGGGTAAGGGTTGTGGCTAGGGTAAGGGTTGTGGCTAGGGTAAGGGATGTGGCTAGGGTAAGGGATGTGGCTAGGGTAAGGGATGTGGCTAGGGTAAGGGTTGTGGCTAGGATGTGGCTAGGATAAGGGTTGTGGCTAGGGTAATGGTTGTGGCTAGGGTAAGGGTTGTGGCTAGGGTAAGGGTTGTGGCTAGGGTAAGGGATGTGGCTAGGGTAAGGGTTGTGGCTAGGGTAAGGGATGTGGCTAGGGTAAGGGTTGTGGCTAGGGTATGGGATGTGGCTAGGGTAAGGGTTGTGGCTAGGGTAAGGGTTGTGGCTAGGGTAATGGATGTGGCTATGGTAAGGGTTGTGGCTAGGGTAAGGGTTGTGGCTAGGGTAAGGGTTGTGGCTAGGGTAATGGTTGTGGCTAGGGTAAGGGATGTGGCTAGGGTAATGATTGTGGCTAGGGTAAGGGTTGTGGCTAGGGTAAGGGTTGTGGCTAGGGTAAGGGTTGTGGCTAGGGTAAGGGTTGTGGCTAGGGTAAGGGTTGTGGCTAGGGTAAGGGTTGTGGCTAGGGTAATGGTTGTGGCTAGGGTAAGGGATGTGGCTAGGGTAAGGGTTGTGGCTAGGGTAAGGGTTGTGGCTAGGGTAAGAGATGTGGCTAGGGTAAGGGATGTGGCTAGGGTAAGGGATGTGGCTAGGGTAAGGGATGTGGCTAGGGTAAGGGATGTGGCTAGGGTAAGGGTTGTGGCTAGGGTAAGGGATGTGGCTAGGGTAAGGGTTGTGGCTAGGGTAAGGGTTGTGGCTAGGGTTAGCTTGGTTCGGGTTGAACAGGGGTGTTAGGGTTAGGGTTGTTCATAGGTTGCAAACCTTTATTCAACTGTGATAGATATCTGATGTTATACAACTTGCTGTGTATTTTGTTGTTGTTTTTCTGTTGATGTTGTATATGTAGGTGGCTCATATTTCACAAACAGCAGTAATAAAGGCGGTCCAGACACTACCTCAGTAGTAGTCCACTGAATTTCTAGTTGCTCTAGAACCCATTACATCACTCCATTAAAAGTAGCTATCAGCAACCGTCAAATAATGACTCTCCTTGGACTTTATGAAGTGTGAAGCTGAAGCAGACACTATCTCTCTCCCTTGTCTCTCGAAGAAATGTGCCTAATCTGCCCAGTCAGATAATTACATCCATAGAAAAGGGATAAATCACCTTCTTTGTCCAGGCCAGTTTTCCTATCGCATTCCATTCTACTGTACTCTATGCATTTAAATGTCTCATTAGTGGACTTACTTAGTGTAGTGGTGGACGGAGGCTGCCAGGGCGTTGCCCGAGCCCCCTGGTAAGATGGCCAATGGGGTCTGGATGGCCTCCTCCCAGTCCTCTCTCTCCAGAAGACCATTCAACACCTGACCGGACAGGCAAACACACACAAACAGCATCAGGCCATGACCCTCCAACTGAGAGTTGTACCCCACAAACCCCACTGCTTATTCAAACAGTCTTAGGGGAACTTTAGACAAGTTAGCTATGCTGGAAATGTGTTCATGCAGTGTCTATACTTATGGCACCTCGAACAGCAGCCCGTCTCCTGACAGGATGACCAGAGCGTCCCACTGTGACAGATCAGTCTCTCTCACCAGGTCCCTCGCATGGTTCTGGTGCTCTATGTGGGACAGAGAGAAACACCATGAGAGAGGGACAGCGAGAAGGAGGGAGGAAAGAGAGCGAGAATAAGGTCCGAGAGATGGCCTCCCTTCACCAGAAGCCCCCAGGGAGGGATCAGTGGGATGGGAGAGAAAAGAGATTCAATTTCCCTCTATCAGTCCATACATATCACATTAGACCATGCAGTGGCTATTCAACTGGCCGATGGCAGTCTTCAAAGCAGCCAGGCCTTAGTGCAAACATCTGCCACTGCTGTGATGGTTAATGTGACGACTGGGGCCGACTCTGTTTGTTTAGTGGAGTTTTTATTGGAGATGTCCTTGAGACAGTCGCGCTGCAGGGGGTCTTATTGGATCCCCCCTAAGCACACTGTCTAGCACCATTCTGCCAGCTGAGACTCGTGTTCTGCAGCAAATATCAGCTCTGCTAAAGGCAGTACTGTGTTTGTTTGTTATTGCAATTGTGTGTGTCTATGTCTGTGTCTGTGTGGGTGTGTTGAGGCATTGTCATCACAAGGGCATTACTTTTCTGCTTGAGTTATCGTATGTTTTGAGGTTTGAAAAATGACCAGAAAAAACTCCATTACTACATCCACCCCCCTCTCCTCCTCCTCTCCTCTTCCTCTTCCTCTCCTCTTCTCCTCCTCTCCTCCCCCTCTCCTCCTCCTCTTCTCCCCCTCTCCTCCTCCTCCTCTTCTCCTCCTCTCCTAGCATAACATGTATCTGTCCCCTAGCCCTCCCTCACCCACTGAGTTACCTTTAAGTCCATGCTGTTTGGTATGTATGGGGAGACTGAGAGCGGAGTGATGTGGTCCTGTGCTGTCAGGCAAAAGCAGAGGGAGGTTGTTGCGGCTGACTCAGCACTCTATGCTGCTGGCTGGAGGCTGAGGCTGCACTTCCCAGCCCTCTCCTTATTCACGGGGTCAGTGCCACATGCAAACACACATAGACAGGGGCTACCTCACCATCTCTTGACTTTCTGGATTTTACGTAATCCTCTCTTCTGATGAGCTATAGCTTGGTAGCTACTCTCTGTTAATGTGATATGAACCAAGGTCCCTTTTGGGTTAGGATGATACCGCATGCCCAATATAACGTTTTTTTGCTTTCAGTTCCTGAATACATAGCTACTTGAACATTGAACTGTTTTCCACATGAGCTCCCTCAGTTTCTGAGGGAGACACACACATGCAGGTGCACACAAGCACATGAACACACACCACAGAAAACCCCAGATTTACCCCCTCGCTGAAAGACGATCCTCTCAGTGTGCCTTAGTCCTCTGGCATAGACTAGTAGGTGACATGATAGTTCTGCAGGGCTCCATTCCCTAAGTGGAGGTGGCGCTGGTTAATCCACTCAGACAGGCTAGCTACAGTACCCAGGCAGTGGAGGGGGAGCAGTGCTAGCTGAGCGCTAGCTGAGAGAGCCTCTGGTGACCCATATTCTCCCAGCCCCAGCTCCCAGCAGTCCCAGGTCGGCATCGTCACGCCGACTGTCGGTAATTAGACTGCCTTTTTTCATGTCCCCTGGGACTGAACTCACACTCTTTCTCCTCTCTCTCTGTTCTCTCCTTTTTCAGTTGTTTCAAAGATTAAGAAGGCATTGAACAACTCATAGGTGTCTTGGTGATGGTTTGTAACGCTGGCAGATATAGCTTCTTGTCAGCTATACCGGGTGATGGTTTGTAACGCTGGCAGAGATAGCTTCTTGTCAGCTATACCGGGTGATGGTTTGTAACGCTGGCAGAGATAGCTTCTTGTCAGCTATACCGGGTGATGGTTTGTAACGCTGGCAGAGATAGCTTCTTGTCAGCTATACCGGGTGATGGTTTGTAACGCAGGCAGAGATAGCTTCTTGTCAGCTATACCGGGTGATGGTTTGTAACGCTGGCAGAGATAGCTTCTTGTCAGCTATACCGGGTGATGGTTTGTAACGCTGGCAGAGATAGCTTCTTGTCAGCTATACCGGGTGATGGTGAAGTATAGGTGGTGGTGTTAATGTGTAGCTGAAGGGATTTCTAAAAGTCTTTCTGGCTCCTTGGATTGTTCCTGCTGCTCAAAGATACCTGACTTTTATTCAGTGAAAGGTTATGCAGAGTTCAGTGACTTTGAACTCATTGCTACTGTTAGTGAAAAGCAGTTGAAAGTATATAATACTGGGAGCAGGGGAACCAACAAGGCAGTGCCAAACAGTCAAACACTGTGTGTGTGTGTGTGTGTGTGTGTGTGTGTGTGTGTGTGTGTGTGTGTGTGTGTGTGTGTGTGTGTGTGTGTGTGTGTGTGTGTGTGCGTGCGTGCGTGCGTGCGTGCGTGCGTGCGTGCGTGCGTGCGTGCGTGCGTGCGTGCGCATGTGTGTGTGCAATCAGGGCAGTGTGATAATAGGGTTCAAGCAGGTAGGTGTGTAAGGGACTGAGTGTTGACCAGTGTGTGTAGGGGACTGACCAGTGATGACCAGTGTGTAGGGGACTGACCAGTGATGACCAGTGTGTAGGGGACTGACCAGTGATGACCAATGTGTAGGGGACTGACCAGTGATGACCAGTGTGTGACCAGTGTGTAGGGGACTGACCAGTGATGACCAGTGTGTAGGGGACTGACCAGTGACGACCAGTGTGTAGGGGACTGACCAGTGATGACCAATGTGTAGGGGACTGACCAGTGATGACCAATGTGTAGGGGACTGACCAGTGATGACCAGTGTGTAGGGGACTGACCAGTGATGACCAATGTGTAGGGGACTGACCAGTGATGACCAATGTGTGTAGGGGACTGACCAGTGATGACCAATGTGTAGGGGACTGACCAGTGATGACCAATGTGTAGGGAACTGACCAGTGATGACCAATGTATGTAGGGGACTGACCAGTGATGACCAATGTGTAGGGGACTGACCAGTGATGACCAACGTGTAGGGGACTGACCAGTGATGACCAACGTGCAGGGGACTGACCAGTGATGACCAATGTATGTAGGGGACTGACCAGTGATGACCAGTGTGTAGGGGACTGACCAGTGATGACCAACGTGCAGGGGACTGACCAGTGATGACCAACGTGCAGGGGACTGACCAGTGATGACCAATGTGTAGGGAACTGACCAGTGATGACCAATGTGTAGGGAACTGACCAGTGATGACCAATGTGTGTAGGGGACTGACCAGTGATGACCAATGTGTGTAGGGGACTGACCAGTGATGACCAATGTGTAGGGAACTGACCAGTGATGACCAATGTGTGTAGGGGACTGACCAGTGATGACCAATGTGTAGGGGACTGACCAGTGTTTAGGGGACTGACCAGTGATGACCAATGTGCAGGGGACTGACCAGTGATGACCAATGTGTAGGGAACTGACCAGTGATGACCAATGTGTAGGGAACTGACCAGTGATGACCAATGTGTAGGGAACTGACCAGTGATGACCAGTGTGTAGGGGACTGAAGCCTCGGTGAGCATGGGCTCGATTTGCCCAGAGAAAAGCTGGAGAGCCTGGCCCCGCCCACTCTGGGGGTTCACCAGAACCATGACCCTGCAGGGCCGCCGTACCTCATAGTACTTCACATCTGAGAGAGAGAGAGAGAGAGAGAGAATAGAAAAAGAGAGCAATAGAGTGAGAGATGTAGATAAACAGAAGAGGGAAGAAGGAATAGTTTGTGAGTTGGTATTCTCAAGCTGTCAAGGGAATAATTGCTCCACTTAATTTTCTAGTATCAAGGAAACATCAATCATGCAACTCTCCATTGTCTTCCAAAATGTTTTTCTGACATCAATCTCAGACATGTCAAAGTGGTTATGAAAGGAGTCTCTACCCTCTAGATCCCTTGGCAGAAAACCATTGTTCAAAAAGATAGCATTAAACAGTGATACCAAGGGCAGTGACACCATTCACTCACAGATGGTGCTTGACGTTATTGTTTTTGTGACCCACTTATTTTTCCCCAGAAATGTAAGTCAAACAAAACACATGCCACCTCAAGTCATTCGCCTAATGTTGAAGTTGATGATATGCTCTGGAACTTTGGCGAATACTAAGTATTTTTTAAACCTGCCGCTTTGGGCTGGATGTGTCAATCTGAAGTTTTACCTAAATTAGCCACAAATCCCTAGTTTGAAAGCAACAGTTTTTCTGTGCTGCGCTATTTTCCCTACATTTTCCCACAGGTGGGCCAGCCCCCTAGCAATTTGAGTTGCAGCGAATGAGCTTCAGCCCCTCACAATTTGAGTGAAAGCTAGCAAGATGCACACAGAGCAGAGCGAGAGAGAAAGCATTGACGTGGTGCACATATCTGCACATAAGTGAGGTAACACAATTTTCGGGGACCACTTTTGGCTCATGAGTGCTACTTTCAGAACTACTGGCTAAAAAGTATACAAAACTACCGGAGAATGTGGTTATCTTTACAATTATTACCAGACACCAACGGATTAATTAAAAGCTGGCTGAACTTGTTCAGATGTTGCAGAGCCCCATGAGAGATCATTTCAGAGACAGTTGTTTTTAACTCAGGATGAACTCCTAGCCTCTGATACTGTAGTTACTATAGATGCCCTTGTCTTTCTGCACAGGGGACAGTGTCTTCTCAGAGGCCATAGTAAATCATAAGAGAGATTTAGGGCTGTCCCCGACAAAAACAAATCTTAGTCGAGAGTCGTCTGTTCTTTCGAACAATAGATTGCTCCAAATTTAAAAACATGTGTTTTTCCATTTATAGACACACCCTATGTTTGAATACAATCAACTATATGCAGGCTACTTATCTTGTCTGATGCTTTAAGCACTGCGATTAAAAATTAAGACACACAAATTACTAAAGAGGAAGCTAGAGATCAATAAGCCTAACCTGTTCCTGACCCGACCCTCCTCCTCTCGCTGCTGCTGGGCTTCGCAGATTCTGCCATTATGCTCCTGAAGTTGCCGGTAATAGGATACACCAGCGGATGGCAACCTTTTCCATTTGGAGTGCCAAGTTATCATACCATTTCTCCTGATCTGCGTGCCAGTTATGATTTTCATATGCACATATTCGTGGAACAGTTTCATTTAATTTATATTAAAGTCCTCATGTCTCAAAATCAATTTCATGTGGTTAATCACAATTCTATCTAAATTAATATTATTCAAATAAAAAAATTACTTCTATTGCCATTGCTAATATGTAAAAATATCCTGGGCTCTCAGAGTTTCCCAAACAGACAAAGCTGTAGGCTATTTGCGCAAGGGATAAGAAGTAATCAGGCAGGCCTATTTTATGACGTTTCAACCGGATCAGAGCATGAGATTTATTTTTTCACCCTTTCAGGCTGAGTGGTTATCAAAAGGGAGCAAATTTTTCAATTAGGCTACGTTAAGGAACTATTGTCATTCTCAATGGATGTAAAAACAGACTTTGTTTATTTGCTGTTTGAGGCGAAGGAAAAATGACTTTGAGAAACTCCACAGTGATGGTGAGTTAAGACAATCAGAAATAGTATCAGATCCCCAAATGGGCACATTTATAGGTCTACATTTGCGTGCAGGCCAGGTAGCCTAGGCCTACTTCTATGTGTAATCAGGTGCATGTACTTACTCAAGATTGACAGAAGCGCTTCAAACAAAAGACAGTGAATAAATTGACAACTCGGAAATGGAATGAAATAAACCAAAACTTAGGTTGTGCACTCTGCCAACAACGTTTCCACTCCTACAATGACAAGACTGTAAAAATAATATAGTTTTTAGCTTACAGCACCTGGTATTCCCAGGCGATCTCCCGTCCCAGTACTAACCAGCCCCGACCCTGAACAGGCAGTTTGGTCACAAGCATATTTTGTTTACCCCGTTTTCTCCCCAAATTAAGTCCCTTGGCTCATCTCTGGAACTCCTCAATTTGCTCGGGAGAGGCGAAGGTCCTCCGAAACATGACCCGCCTGGCCACCTACTTCTTATGACACTGCTCACTTAACCCGGATGTCAGCCGCACCAATGTGTCAGAGGAAACACCGTTCAACTGATGACCGGAGTCAGCTTGCAGGCGCCCGGCCCTGTCACAAGGAGTTGCTAGAGCACGATGAGCCAAGGGAAGCCGCACCGGTCACCCTCCCATACCCCGGATGGCCAATTGTGAGCAGTCCTATGGGGTTCCCGGTCACGGCCGGTTGTGACACAGCCTGGGATCGAACCACGGGCTGTAGTGATGCCTCAGTAATGCGGTGCAGTGCTTTTTGACCGCTGTGCCACCCAGGACCAGTAATTATGATAAGATATTGAATGTATTAACATAAATTACCATAACCAAACAAACATTCCAAATGAGAATTTATGGTAATTAACGGTAAATGTACTACTGGTGATACTGCGGTCTGCCATCCCTGCGGCCTCAAAATGGATTAGTCCACATAATTTAAAAAATATATATTTGCCACTGCTCGACTAAAGAAATCTTGGTCAAGCAACAGCCTATCGACCAAACAATCGACCAATCGACTAATTGGGGTCATCTTTACAGAGATTACACTTGTTTGTGGTTATGAGTAGTACTTCAGACGCAAATTAACCTTGTTAGACATTATCAGTACCGGATCAAGGTTGGCAGTTGAGCATTATCCTCTGAACCCTGCATGTGCCACATGCGGAAGCAACTTCCCACCAGTGAATGTGAGTCCGGTTCTGCTGGGCATTGGAACCGGTCCTATGGGCCTAATTGGACCCTTGGGAGCAGTGAAACAGCCATCGCACTGCCCTGTGAATTCCATCCTGTAGCCTCATGCCAACAGGACTGGCACCAGTACACCCTTACCCTGCTGTGCCACTGTCCCTCCACACAAGGCCCCTCTGTCTGGTTCATGCCCAGTGCCGTCTGAGCGGAAATGGCCTCCCCTGTCCCTGCCCAGAAATCCAATTACCTGGAGTGGCACCTCCTACTCATTTGGCTCCTTTGCAGGGAAAGCAGAGGTACCGAAATATCTCAAAGTGAGGTGTGAAACCATCAGAAAGAGCAGTATTAAGACAGTATCAAAACACAATCTTGCTAACTCTTCCCCATTCATACAAAGGGTTGCCATTGTATTTTTTTCTTCACACTACACAATGTGGCTTTTATACACTAAAGGCTCTGACTTCATGTCTTTCAGACACAATGGTGGATGCTGCCGTTTGGTACATAACTTTTAGGGTCCGTTTTTCCACTCAAGTGAGGTCAAATGAGCTCTATAAAATGCTCTCAATACAATGAGCCAAATAAAGGCTTCAATAAAACAGTTCAGGGATGACAGAACAATCGCTGCCTCCTCAGGGGTCAAAGCCAATGCTGTAGTCCTTGTGCCTCAAATACAGAGGCGGTTTAACATCCTCCCCTGACAGCTTGTGAGTAGGAATTCAGCACCGCCTTAACCACCACAGAACATGAGATATTTCCATGTAAGCAATATCATGCTCTGCTGTATTCTGCTGTGTTTCCTGTCTCCTGACTCCTTCAGTCTCCTGTAGCAGTACATTAATAGTTGCTTGGGGCTAAAACTAAAGACGCAAACTAGACGTTGGTCTACTCATTAACTTGGTAACGTTAGTTTTAAACATAGGGCCTCCCATTGTTCAAAAGCCTTCAGCTCCCAGAAGCCTCAGAGTATATTTCGAGGAAGCATTTCCATGGTTCCTGGGTCAGTAAGAGGTGGGCTCTAACATATGTGCTCACAGGTGATCTAATCAATCAAAGACCGGTTATCATTATTAGGTCTATTTATGGTACAATTGGGTATGGAAAACATATTAAGTTGACATTAAAAGAAGTGTACGTTTGTGCACCTATGGACTGCAACTAGAAATACTGTATAGCTTGGTGTTTCACTTATCACAGGAAAAAAACTCCTTCACATGGATACAGCACGAAAGCAAAGCTATCCGAATTGAAGTTGGTTATCAGAGCTTGATAGTTACAAAAGTTTCAGTAGCAGTCATACAGGGTTCATTATAGCATTGTTTACACCTAGCGCTAACATGTGATCTGATCAATATGATCCAATAACTATGTGATCAAGGTTTGTCGTGTCTACACATTGTATTAAAATGTGTCTCTTATCCGTTCACTGTGTCCGCATTGTGACCAGATTAGCTGGTGCCTCCCTGTAAGCAAATTATTTGACAGATATTCTTTCAAAATAACATGAATGTATTTATTTTAAGACAATTACTGAAGCCGTAAATCAATGGTGGTATCTGTCAATGATGTTTGAGGCTGGTATAATGATAATTTAAATAGTTTGACCATTGCAGATCTGTTTACACTTGACTGATATCCAGACACAATCCGTGCCTGACTACCTCGGGAAGATCTGATTACAATCAAATCACAATGTGTCTTTTCATCGTCTACACCTGTCTAAAAAATGTGGGCACAATCATAATACTGACAAGATCAGTACAAAAGGCGCATGTTAGAACTAGGTATGAACAGGGCTTCTGTTTCAGGCGGTGATCTTCACCAGCCAAGTTGGTTACAGAAACAGTGAGGACCCTAAATAAAGAGCCAGCTCAATATTGTTTTTGATTTAATAATTAAAGCTTTGATGCCCATTCCCTAAGTCATATTTTGTAACATGCTGCCCAGAGTCATTTCTGTGGAAACAACCTTTTAGGCCCTGTGTGTGTGTGTGTGTGTGTGTGTGTGTGTGTGTGTGTGTGTGTGTGTGTGTGTGTGTGTGTGTGTGTGTGTGTGTGTGTGTGTGTGTGTGTGTGTGTGTGTGTGTGTGTGTGTGTGTGTGTGTGTGTGTGTGTGTGTGTGTGTGTGTGGCTGTGGTTAAGTGCCTGTGGGCAGATGTGACCCTGACTCATGCTGAAGGGCTGTCTGACAAGCAAGCTAGTGTGTGTGTTTCTCTGAGGAAAAGGGTAAACAGAAAGGTGAGGTGGCTGAGTAAGTACTAACAAGTACTGAGGCTGGGATCAAATTAACGGAACTGATTAACTGATCAACTTTGCTGTGTATAATCAGTCTACTACTAAAGCAATAAATATAGTATTACCAAACATGAATTTAGAACATAATATCTCTCATTATGTCCACACACTATTGCATTATTGCTTTGACACATCAATATAAGTGAAAACTAGCCAGAACACTGAGGAAAACAAAATACAATGCTGGTAGAAATGGCTTTAAGTGAAAGCTTGCTGTCTCAGGTGTCCCCAAGGTGTAACACTACCTCCATAACTCAGACATAGCTGGCATATCTGCAAACAAGCTTGAGTGAGTCCAAGATTAGGGTGGGGGGTTAGACACCCAGCCCACAGAGGTAGAGCCAGGGCCCTGACAGCCTGTCACAGGCAGGCCTGTCTGAGGGAGCAGAGCAGGAGACGAGGGCCCCGGGGGACCAGCCTGGCTGGGGTGAGAGGCCACTGATGTAGCAGGGGCACCGTTCAGCTCTTGTCTCCATCACTGAGAGACACTGTGGCGCCAGCAGAGCATTGGGCTGTAGGGCGATATCACAGTGACAAATACATACCCTCTCTGTGGAACACACACGGAGAGACAACATTTTGAAGTTTTAAAGCTAATTTCCTGCAATTTTACACATTTTGCCATGGCTTTTGACATGTTCTTATGCTATCTGAGTGACTCAAACATTATAACAAAATCAATGGGTGCCATGACGTTTTTTGAATTTTAGATTCTCCCAGAGTTTTTATTTTGGTGATTGTTAGTTATCAAAGATGATCTTATTAAAAATATATAGGTCCATTATCTTTTTTACATACTTCATATCTGGTTTTAGTCGTTTAAGTTCACACTGAAATTGTTTTACCTTCCTGAAAGTCAAGACAGACTGAATTTCTTTACAAAAATGCAGACATTCATTTTATGGTACCTCTAAGCATGGCAAATAGCAGGATATTACCTTCCATGGCCTTTGATGTGCAAAAGTACATCACATTGTTTGAGGATTTCGTTATTTACACCTCATTCAGTCCGTTATGACCTGGCTGTGACAGGAACTGAATGGTAGACTGCAGATACTTAAACACACACTGTGCAGTCCTTACACAGTCAAGCTGTAACTGAACCACAATAATAAAAAATAAATAAAGGAATATCTAGCATCTACAGTTTCAACAAAATGATGTGGTATTACGCACTGAAAGTGTCTGATAGCTTTTCCTAAACATTAACCTTATAGCAAAAAAAGCAATTGCCTTCTTAATCCAATTCCAATTCTTAATCCAGATAAAATGAAATTAATTAACATAAATATTCCTTTTGGGATTAGTCGGTCCCTCTGACTTTCATACACCCTCTAGAACAGAGATTAGTCGGTCCCTCTGACTTTCATACACCCTCTGTCCCTCTGACTTTCATACATTAAGGTCACTCCCCTCACCTGGTTGTCTAGGGCTTAATTGAAAGGCAAAACAAAAACCTGCAGACACTAGGCCCTCTATGGAATGAGTTTGACACCCTTGCTCGAGAACAAGGAATTAATGTGGCATATTTTGTTGCATCTATTAGCTTCCCATTACTCATTTAAAATACATAATATATTCTGTTGAATACTGTATTATTGTCTGGCCCGAATCTTGAATGCTAAAAAAAACGTATAAATTAATGATATCATTGCATTATGCATTAGTCACTGTACTACAGATGGAGAAGCCTTCTTGTACTAGAGCAGGAATCCTGAGTCATGCCACAGTTCATCAATTGTTAGCATTTCAATGGCTTATCATCAGTGGCTATCGATAGACACTTCATTAATATACCTCTCAGGTCAGGTTACCATCTGTCTTCTTGGCAAAGCTCTGACACTCCAACTCCTGCTGGCTCCAGGCCTAAGGTGCAACTCACACAAAGACCCTTGTCTCAGTTGCCTTGGACACCTAAAGGCCAATTCACGGGGCGACCTCATTCCTTATTCCACCAACACCTGACTCCATTTCTGGCAACCAACATTCCAAATCCGTCACTGTCAAATCAAATATCCGTTTCCTCTAGAACTATGCCACTGAGGGGTCTAGAGAGTGCCCCTAAGCATGGGCCCCTAAGCAGATAATAGGCAGGCACCCCTGTTTTATGGACAATTATCTTCACTCTGTCTAATGGGGAATATTTAAGATGAATAAAGTTGATATTCAGTTAAGATAATTAACACCATGCTTAGCATATGTATATGTTTTCCCGTTCTGTAATACATGATTTCCAGTGCTCTATTTATGATACTCATTTGTGTAGGGGTTGATGGTCACTAGCCCTGTCACTGAATGTTATGGATTGTTCTCATATCGTTCGATAGTGATTGACGCCAGAGCTACTGAAGAAACAAGGGCCGAGGACACAATGACATTATGAACACTGTGTGATTCTGTAGCGGCTGGCAAAGTCACTGTCTTTTATTTTGACTTCATACAAGGCTCTCGGGCTGATGTTTAGAGAATATTTGGTACTGTCTGATTAATATATAAGTGCCTTCTCAGAGAAGGACTGGCAGATGTTTTTTATGTTTCTATGCTGGAGGGTGTCTCCTTGTTGCAACTTAAACCGAATAGATGTATGATTGACTATATCCTCGACAGCTCTCCTTTTTATTCAGATGGAAATTCCCTTACATTCTGCCTATTTAGGCCCATGGCACATGCACTCCTATCTTATTTGTGTGACTGTTCTTGTCTATCAGCGTATCAGTGTTTTGTTCCTTGTCATGTTCTATGTTTTTGTGTGGAGCCCAGGAAGAATAGCTGCTGCTTCGCAAGAGCAAATGGGGATCCGAATAAACCAATAAAACCTAATCTAATAATGCAATTTAATGAAGCACACAATAATGTGAGACATTTCATCTTGTAGCAATAACTTGGATAAACTCAATTCAAAATAATGTGTGATATTTTGACAGAATGTCAGCATAATATTTTGTATATGGCTCTCCCTGAGGCAGCTTCATCCACACCAAATGATCTCCTCAGTGAGTGATAACTGGGTAACTAGCATCAGCAGCACTCTGTTTCATGTTCAGAACTGAAGGGTCAGTCGGGTCTCTGCACTAAGTCTATGACATGGAGCGAAGATTTCAAAAGCAGGCATTTGAATACGGTTGTGTTGTAATAAGGGTTTTCCTGATCCAAGACAACCGGCATAAGCACCATTAGATGAAAAACGATGAGTTCAATCACTTGTGTACTTGGGTTCAGCAATGTTGCTTTTGGGATGACTAAATTACCCCTTACAAATTATACAGAAATTTCACAGTTGCAAATCTATGCAAATGATTTCACTCCGAGAAGGGTAACTGGCAGTCATCCTCCCACAGCAGGTAAAGCTGGTTCTTGGGTGTGAGAGATGAACAACATTCCATTTCCAGGACATTCCATTTCCTTCTCCAAGCTTGCCCAGTCAGTTGGCACTTAAGCCTATCCTATTCTATAGAAACCGAGTAAGCAGGTTGTGAATTACTGGACCTTAGGTGCAGTATGGGATAAAGGTGATGGAAAGTTACCCTCACATTTTGAACTGAATTTATAAGCCCCATTTCCCTGGGCAGAGTATACAATTCCTCCTAAATAAATGAGGAAACATATAGACCCACAGTATATGGCAATGATGACAGACGTTTTCAGGTTATCCATATAAATAGCCTAAAGTTTGATGCTGTTTGGCTAAATTAAATTAGAACCTACGCCCTCATCAAACATAACTAAACCAGAAAGAAACAACTGTTTTATTTCAACTATGCAGCCTTGCTTCTCACCATGTCGTCGGGGTATCTGGCGGATAGAAGCCTCTCTGATGGCACGCGCCCATCTCTCTGCCTCTTGAAGATTGGTGAGAGGGTCCTGGACCAGTGCGACCCGAAAGCACTGCTCTACTTTCTGCCGGGCCATGCCTGTGCTTATCCGTCGCCTCTTGAACGGGTAGAAATAGGCTGTAAAGAACGCCCCAACGTCCGCTTCGTCCTCCACTTTATAAGCCCGGCAGCCAAGACAGTCAGCTAAATGGAAAACCACCTCATCCTGTCCAGGTGACGATGAGATCTTTTGAATAGTGAGAGCACTCTCAGTCAAACTCACAGAATATCTGACCTTTGCGTTGAGCGAGTCCGTGAATTCTCCATAAAGCCCTTCCACGACACCATTGTGCTGCCGGGATGGGTCCGGTTCGGCGATGTCGTTATCCATCCCGTGGACGATGTGATCCGCAGATCGGCGTGCAGTTGATGAGGATAACTGCGGCTGGCTGCCCCTGCCTGTTTGACTGCTATTGGACCCGGAGTCAACCAGCTGTTTTTCTTGTTGAAAGGTCTCTCCCTAGTGACTAAAAGGGGAATCACACACTGAGAAATGAAAGTTGGACAAGGATGCCCCATGCCAGGAATCCACCTCTTCTCATGGAATATAATAAATGTTTTGCATCTTGAGCAAATATTACCATAACCCATTTTCCTGCAGGCTACTGGTTACATTGTTGATCAGTTAGGCCTATTTACCGCTTTGCTATTTACCTCGTGGATAATGAATAGGCTAGGCTACTTAAAGAGCCCTATTTTACCAGTAGCAAATAATACGATCTATTGATGTTAGAATATTATTAGGAAAGACGAGATGCAATGCTTTAGATTGATTACTCTCTTATAGCCTCACCAAATGCAATTAGGTATTTTCAAACCAAGGCTCTCATTTGTCTATTTGTAGGCTATATGGTCAGAATATCCTATGTTGTTCAATCATTTAGCTCTAGACTACCGGTATATATATTTCCATTATTATTTCACAAAATCGGATATATGCCTGCTATGTCCTGGAGTTTATGCCTCCCAGTGTGCCACACGTGCATAAATGTGCACCAAGGGACACTGGCTTGCAACAGAGGGCAAAGAAAGAAGAAAAATATGGAAATTAAATCACAAATATGTATTAATAGGTGCATTCACTGAGACAGATTGCAACCACTGATTAAAACATTAAGTCACCCAACCCAACCGCTGAGTGAGTAACCTTCCTGATATGTGCGCCACTTGAGGTCTGCTCTGGGAAATTCAAACCCACTCCCTACTGGTCCAAGATTGGTCACATGGGGGGTATGACGTATTTAAATGTATAAATACCTACCGTAAGCACATTTTCAGTCTTTCGAACGTATGTTGTGCGGAGGCTATGTGGCCGGTAGATTTTCTTTTAGGGGGGGTTAATATCTGCATCAACTCATAGCAAAATGCTTCAAAGACACTCTACGAACTCCAGTGTCGACCAGCCACCATGAGTGTAAATTGTAAGTTACAACTATTAGCCATGTGCAGAAGTAGCTAGTTCGCTAACTGCTAGCCACATGGCAAGCTAACTTTCTAACCAAAAGTCTAGGCCTGGCCTGTTTAAATAACATTCTAGAACATTTACATTTAAGTCATTTAGCAGACGCTCTTATCCAGAGCGACTTACAAGAGAGCGACTAAAAGTCCACCCTGGCGTTTCTGTAGATCAGGTTCGAACATATGTTACCTGATTTTCCTTATCACTTAACGGGTTTTAGTTAGTGTTGGGATTTTGTTTAGTAATCACTGGTGCAGGTCGCCTGAGGTGTGGGAACGTGGTGGTCTGCGTCAACATTTGCGGCACACTTATGATTAATTTACTAGCGCGGAAACATTGTTTACACTCTATATTGTATCTTATTGCATGTGGTTAGCTATGTATCCGTCTGATCTTTATCTGCACCTTTCAGAACCGTTGAACGGACTCCCATCTTAACTACGTGGATGGACGTCAGAAGTCCTATGAGCTGTAGCCAGTCAAGAGGTGAAACAATCTCCATGATTACGTTTGACCAGTTCAAAATTGGGCAGTTTGATGACAGTCAGATTTGAACAGGTCTGAAGTGTCTACCTAGTTTAATTAACAAGCCTGTGATGAAACAAGTTATCCCTGTCTGAACAACAGTGTTGACTTACTGAAACCCCTGAGGCTTGATGGAAGACTCATATGATTTGAATGGGTCCGTTTTGGCAGTCAGTTGAGTGAATGTATTGTGTGGCGTAGTTTAAGGTTATATGTAGCCATGTTGCATAGCAAGATCATTAATTGAAGTTGTGCAGTAATGGACTAATTAATACCCTTTCTTGTAGTGTTGTGGCCTCAGAGGGTGAAGGGACAGTTGCTTGGTGAGTACTTTGCTAGAACCTCTATGGGTCTCTTGTGACTCAAACGGAGACATTGATTAGTTTACTTTGCACTGAAGATGCTCTGAGAAATGCACAGCCCTGAATGTGATAACGTTTTTGACCGTTGTGGTAATGTGAACCAAACATGGTAATTTCTTTACAGGTCTGCCAACCTGGGTGTGATCCCATGAAAATGTTCCAATGAAGTTACTCCCGTGAGAGCAGGTAACTGTTTGGCCATTAAGTGATGGTCAGATTGCTAAGTAAAGGTGTTAAATCTGTGGAGGGTGTAGTAACAAGTCTGTGATGAAACAAGTTATCCCTGTCTGAACAATAGTGTTGACCTATAGAAACCCCTGAGACTTGATGGGAGATTCATATTGTGGGATAATGATTCATTAAAGTATTACCATGATGAACACGTATTAATATTTCAAATGTTTATAGTGCCGGAGAGTCAAGAGGACAGTTGATTGGTAAGTGCTCAGCTAGGTTTTAGGTTTACTTTACCGTGGATATAATGGCGACAGTGGTTTCAGAGATGAAATTGCTGCATAGGAAGTGCCGTCTGATGCGATAACTGACGCCTGATAAAGCTGCTCTGAGAAATTCACAGCCCTGAATGTCACCATGCTTTTGGCAATTGTAGCATTGAACCAAATTAACATAATTTCTCCACAGGTCTGCCAACCTGGATGTGAACCCCTGAAAATACAGCAAGTAATGCCATTGGAATCAGATCAGGTAACTACTACATGAACTGAATTAGTCTTATGGCTGATAATTAAATGGTATGAGTAATGGCGGTGCAGATGTGAAGAGGGTAACAAGCCTGTGATGAAACATGTTATCCCTGTCTGAACAGCAGTGTTGACTTATAGAAACCCCTGAGGCTTGATGGGAGATCCATATGTACTGACTTTCTGGTTTTATAAGGTAACAGTTGACTGCTGGAGCCCTTCCTTGGCTTACTAGATGTTTTTCATTTTAGGTAATGGGGTCAAAGACGTTGTGCCAAGGACAGGACTCAAGAACTGAAATTACCAAATGAATGATCAGTGACACCCTAAAAGAAACAAGTTCAATGCAAACATTAAAGAATGAAGTTTAATGGTGTACTTAAAACCAGAAAGTCACAGGGCTCTAAGCCCCACAGTTAATCCGTGTGAAAGGCTGAATTGTAAGGTGCTTTCTTGAGTGCGTCCAGGAAGAACTGCTCGTCCTGCAGAAAGTCACGATCCTAAGAAGATAAAACAAGTACATTGATCGACAATAAAGATTTTGAAACTATTCTGCTTGGTCCATCTTTACTAGAACATCTAGGGTAATTTTCAAAGCTGACTTCTGTTGTAAACTGTTTTGGCCCTCTGAAATTGGCTCACACTGTCCAACTTTAAACTGATTGTAAGCACTCAATTTGATTAGTAATGCATTAGTTACCTTCTCTGCTGTGTGTCTGAGCAGGGCCAATCTGGCCTGGAGCTCTGTAGAATCCGGACTAGAAAACTGGGGTGAGGGCTGGCGAACAGCCTTAGTGGAGGCCATCTGAGGTACTGCCAACACTGGTCTGAATTCTGCAGTATTTACAATATTGTAAAATATGCTGTTCTGTGTTAATTCAGTGAAAAATATTTGTTTTGTAAAAGGCTCAGCCCACCTGTGAATATAGGGTCCATAGATTGAGGGAAAGGAGTGATTGGAAGGCTGTGCTTGAGTCTCTCCATTTCTCTAAGCTGCTCAGTCATCTTCATTCTCTCCTGCAGAAGGGGAAATGGTTAGTTGATATACCACTAACATTTCCATGAGTCTGGATATGATTTGTACACAATTCAAAGGTGCTATAGGAGGACTGACTGGAACCATTCCAGATGTGTACCAGCAGAGGCTGGTGGGAGATTGGCTGGTATACCCCCCCACTTATTTACCTGATGGAGGTGCTGCTCCTGCTGTCTCAGTCTCTCCATCTGGGAGTGGATGCTCCTCAGCCTGGTCTGGTGCTCAGTCTCTACATGTCTGGACTCCTGTAGGGCCTTCTCCCCCTCAATATATTTTTCTGATGCCAGCTGCAAATACCGAAGCAGGGCGCCCAGTCACAACATTGTGCTACATCCACTCTATCGCATACAACAACCAATGATTTATATACATTACTGTCAACCCAATAGCTAGCTAATTGTGGTCCAGACCTTGCTGAAGGCCTCTACCTCCTGGGCACGTGTCTTCAGCTGCAGGCCTGTACCACTCAGCCTCTCCTTTTCCTTGTCCAGTTCCTCCCTCTGTCTCTCCAGAGCCTCCCTCTCCCGTGCTACAGCTGCCTCATGCTGCTTTAGCTCCCCAGCACGCAGCTTCAGGTCCACCTGTTCCTGGTGATTACAGAAGACAGCCTGTTTCAAAGCTCTGCAAATCTCAATTGGTTGAGATCAAGTGAGTGAAATGTAATGACGATTGGGTTAAGTTCACTCCATTGCCTGAACATGTTAAAACGCTGGCAGTTTGCATGAGACAATGCTAGACATACAAGCCTCTTGTCCTATCCTAGTCTGCAGTACCTGTGCCATGCTGATGATGGAGCCCTCTCTGTGTGCGTCCCTCTCCAGTGCCCGGCTGGCCTCCCGCTCTGCCCGGTCCTGCCTCTGCTTCTCCTGGGTGTGGAACTGGGTCCACTCAGCCGCCAGCTTCCTCCTCTCCTCTGCACAGCGCTGCATTACCTGCTGCTGCTCCTCCAACAGGGCACTCTAGACATGGAGGGGAGTAGGGGTCTCCTAAGTCAGTGTTTCCCAACCCTGGTCCTCCAGTACCCCCAAAGAGTACACCTCATTCAGGGCTTGATGATTAGTTGAATCAGGTGTACTGTAGGGGGTACTCGAGGACCAGGGTTGGGAAACACTTGAGTAGGGATCTGGCAGACATCTTTAACCACTTCTCTCTCAGTATCTGTCTTACTTTTGCCCTCTCCAGCTCCTCTCTCTCCATGCTGATGTGCTGAGTTAGAGAGCGTCTCTCCTCGTCCAGGCCTCTCTGAGATGAGTCGGCCTTAGCCTGCTCTGCATTCACTCTCCAGCGCTCCTACAACACAATCATATTTAACATTCTGGGGAAATGGAAGGAAAAGCTAACCATTTATGCAAATTAAGACCAAACCTCTCTTTGTGAATATAATTGTGACCCTTTTGACTTGGCTGTGCAAGTACATCTTATTGGTGGTACTGGTGCAAGCTGTACATTCTACCTGGTCACCTCAATCAAAACATTTTTGTTCAACAGTGAAGTGCATTATCCTCAAATGTCTGCTGTGCCACTACCTGCCTGTTTCAATGGGTCCGGATGCTGTAATGAGCGAGCCTCATGTATTTGCGGGGAAAATAACTTTGGAAGCAAACTAGTTATCCATGTTAAAAATGGAAGGGTCTCCGCTTTCTGTAGGTATAATACACATTTCTTAACGATCATTATTGAGCTCAAAGCGCACTGTTTTACACAGGATCTGATATGGCTCTGAAATTGCGCATCGGCCAAATCTTTTAGAATGTTACATTTACTGTTAGATGAATGTATGCTTCTCGCAATAGGTGTTTATTTAGGTCTAGCTAATGTGTTTTGGGTTTCCATTTCCTCGGGTGAATTAGCGCCAATTGAATTAGGTCTATATAATATTAGCGCTCATAAAGATGAAGGTACATTCATGTCTATATGCTAAAATGTCTGGAGCCCTATTTTTGAACCAAAAATTCATGAATCACTGGATTAGGTTGCATTAAAATAATTTGAATCATTCATTCCTGCTTGGACATGTTAGATGTAATGTATTTATTGAATAACATCTGTTACACTTAATCAAAGTTCATTTGTCACATGTGCAGAATACAACAGGTGTACAGTCGTGGCCAAATATTAATTTTCACGAAGTCTGCTGCCTCAGTTTGTGATGGCAATTTGCATATACCCCAGAATGTTATGAAAAGTGATCAGATTAATTGCAAAGTCCCTTTTTCCCTTGCAAATGAATGGAATCCCCCACAAACATTTCCACTGCATTTCAGCCCTGCCACAAGGACCAGCTGACATGCCAGTGATTCTCTCATTAACACAGGTGTGAGTGTTGACGAGGACAAGGCTGGAGATCACTGTCATGCTGATTGAGTTCAAATAACAAACTGGAAGCTTCAAACGGAGGGTGGTGCTTGGAATTATTGTTCTTCCTCTGTCAAACATGGTTACCTGCAAGGACACACGTGCTGTCATCATTGCGTTGCACAAAAAGGGCTTCACAGGAAAGGATATTGCTGCCAGTAAGATTGCACCTAAATCAACCATTTATCGGATCATCAAGAACTTCAAGGAGAGCGGTTCAATTGTGAAGGCAGCTTCAGGGCGCCCAAGAAAGTCCAGCAAGCGCCAGGACCGTCTCCTAAAGTTGATTCAGCTGCGGGATCGGGGCACAACCAGTACAGAGCTTGCTCGGGAATGGCAGCAGGCAGGTGTGAGTGCATCTGCATGCACAGTGAGGCGAAGACTTTTGGAGGATGGCCTGGTGTCAAGGGCAGCAAAGAAGCCACTTCTCTCCAGGAAAAACATCAGGGACAGACTGATATTCTGCAAAAGGTACAGGGATCGGACTGCTGAGGACTGGGGGTAAAGTCATTTTCTCTGAATCCCCTTTCCGATTGTTTGGGGCATCTGGAAAAAAGACAGGGTGAGCGCTACCATCAGTCCTGTGTCATGCCAACAGTAAAGCATCCTGAGACCATGTGTGGGGTTGCTTCTCAGCCAAGGGAGTGGGTTCACTCACAATTTTGCTTAAGAACACAGCCATGAATAAAGAATGGTACCAACACATCCTCCGAGAGCAACTTCTCCCAACCATCCAGGAACAGTTTGGTGATGAACAATGCCTTTTCCAGCATGATGGAGCAACTTGCTATAAGACAAAAGTGATAACTAAGTGGCTCGGGGAACAAAACATTGATATTTTGGGTCCATGGCCAGGAAACTCCCCAGACCTTAATCCCATTGAGAACTTGTGGTCAATTCACAAGAGGTGGGTGAACAAACAAAACCCCACAAACTCCAAGCATTGACTATGCAAGAATGGGCTGCCATCAGTCAGGATGTGGCCCAGAAGTTAATTGACAGCATGCCAGGGCGGATTGCAGAGGTCTTGAAAAAGAAGGGTCAACACTGCAAATATTGACTCTTTGCATCAACTTCATGTAATTGTCAATAAAACAGGCTCTAACCAATAGTGCAAAAAAATGTATTAGGTGAACAATAGGTAAGTAAAGAAAGGCTATAAAAGTAGCGAGGCTACATACAGACACTGGTTAGTCAGGCTGATTGAGGTAGTATGTACATGTAGATATGGTTAAAGTGACTATGCATATATGATGAGCAGAGTAGCAGTAGCGTAAAAGTGGGTGGCGGGAAACAATGCACATAGCCCGGTTAGCCAATGTGTGGGAGCACTGGTTGGTCAGCCCAGTCGAGGTAGTATGTACATGAATGTATAGTTAAAGTGACTGCATATATGATAATAAAGCATTGTGAATGATTTTATAAGATGGTGCCTCAAATGTATACTATTGTGAAGCTGCCAATAAAATCTTTTTTAGGGGCGTGGTGCCACCAATTGAAAACGTTAGTCTGGAGCCCTGTGTTGACACACAAGACCTCAAATGAAGTCACTTGACACGTTTTTCTTTCCAATCCCATTTTTTCCCAGGGTGACATGGCAACATTTTTATTTTACCTTTATTTATACAAGTAAGTCAATTAAGAATCGTATTTACAATGACGACCTGTCATAGAAGCACAGTCAACAAAGACCTAACCTCTGAGTGACTCCTGACCTTCTCTAGTTGCCTCTGCTGCTCAGCCAGCTGGGTGTCCATCTTGGCGATGACTTCTTTGAGCCTTGTTCTCTCCTCTGCCATGGCCCTCTGCTGCTGGCCCAGACGGTCCTGCATCACTGAAACGAGTAAACAAGCTGACTTTCACATAACGTCATGACATTCTCACTGACTGAAGGGAAAATAAATAGAAACTACTGTATTGTGAAAATCATTGTTTTCTTTTCATAAAACTGAGTAGTGGTATGATACCTCGGAGCTGTTCGTCTCTCTGCCGTGCCCCCTGCTCCAGCCCCTGGGCTGTGTTCTCATGGGTGCTCTCCACCCGAGACGAAAGGTCCCCCAGCCTGTGGGAAAAATGCTCCATCTGCTCAATCACCACTGTCAGGGACCTACAACACCAATACACAGAATGAGAGAGGCTATATGATGTCAACTTGTAGTAAGTTACGAGTTTGGTTACATGTAGCATGTCCTCTGTATAATTCTTATGCAAAGGTCGGATATTAAGCAGAGTATGGTTAAAAATGAGTATTGAGTAGAAATGCATGTGTGACCTGGTTTGTGATGTGGCACTGGTCACAGCATCAATCTCCTCATCCTTCAATCTCTTCAGCCTCTGGACCTGATCCTCGTGGTCTTTCTTCATCTCCAAAATAGACTTCCTAGAGGAAGGAAACCATGACACAGAAAAATTTAAGGAACATTATGGAAATATAAAGATAACATACATTATTTATCCACAAGCAGTGAAAATAGCTGAGCTTTAGGGAGAAAATACAGGCATGGCCACAATCTCTTGTTCTCCAATGTGGTATCTTGCAGCCCCCTACCTCTGTAGGTCTCTGAGTCGCTCCACCTCTCGGTCTCTGTCCTGCTGGGTTTGGGCCAGTCTGCGCTGGTGCTTTGCCTGCAGCTCCATACGCTCCTGTTCAGCTATACGTGTGACGGTGGCTAGGCGCTCTGCTAGGTCCTCGCATTCCTGTCGTGCCCGTGCTTCTCGCTGTGCCGCGGAATCGTCAAGCAGCTTCACACGAGCCCTGGTGGAAGCACACACACTCTTTTGGGTAAAGAGGTAGTGATTCAGTCTGTGGTGGTGGCAGGACCTCTATAGGTCTCTGAGCTCCTGTCATACCTGTGTGTGTTCTCCATGAGCTCAGTGTCCTGCTTGTGTCTCTGCTGAACACTCTCCAGCAACATCTGGTTCTGGTCTAGCTCCTGCTGTAGAGATCTCACCTGGAAGAGAAGACGCAGTAGTCAGAGCTGAATGTTGTTTATGGAAGTGGCAGAAAGAGGAAGAGCACTGTCAAAAAGACAGTTGATAGATACCTGTCCCTCCAGTTTGATGATGCTGGCCTGTAAAGCTAGATGTCCATTCTGCTTCTCAGTCTCTCTCTTCTGTCTCTGCAGCCCAGCTACATCCGCAGCTCCCCCTAACCCCAGCAGCTGGGACTCCAACTACGGTCAGAGACGGATACCAAAGTCAAGTTACCGAAGACTCTCAAAAGGGAACATCTGATAAAACCTGAGGTTTCTGTGTTCACATTAGTAAAACGAATGAAATGCGAAGTGTTTCCATCAAATGAAAAGGTAATTGAAGATTTGTTTCACCTGCTGCTGTTGTAGTAAGAGTTGTTGCAAACTGTTGGCTGAAAGAGACACCTGTTTAAAAGAGAGGAAGAGTTAAATAAGTGACTTATGGTTTCCAAACATATGTCATTATGGATGATTTTAGGGCATATAAACGAAAAATAGAAAGGCCTCTACATACCTGTGGTTGGACAACAGGTGCAGTGTTCTGCATCTGGCTTTGCTGTGGCACTGGGAAACCAAGAACAGTATGTGTCAATCAGGACAATCTGCCCATCATCAATGCCAGTGATTGATAAGAAACTAGAGGCATAACTATTAGAAATACGAATACAGTTGGAAAGTTATTCAAATGACTACTGTCCATAAGCTATCCCTATGTTTCCCTAAGAGTACCTACACCGCATAGAGCCAGGCATCATAGCATGGGGCATGGGGCCAGACATAGACTGCCAGGGCTGGGCAGGGTAGTTAGGGGGCAGCTCTGCTTGACTTGGCCATCCTGGCTCCCTGTGATCCTGCAGGGCTGGTGGATGGTACTGCTGGGGCAGGGGGAAGCTAATGGTAGCAGAGGTTGGCAGGGGAGAGGGGTCTGGGGTCTGGTCAGGATAGAAGCCTACTCTAGCAGACACAGCTGTGGATAAAAAGGGGGAGACTAGTTGAGAGGAAGGGAAAGGCTGAGGTTTGGTGGGTGGATGTTGGATGACTATTGTGGGGGATTGTGGAGGAGATGAGTGGACTGCTCGACTGGTATCTGTGGGGAGGGGAGAGCTGATGTGTGCCTTTGACATGACTGTGGGTTGTGGATGTGTGACAAGCTCAGTACGGGTCTTAGGTGAGTGGGGGGTGTGGTCTGTGTGTGAATTCTGCCTGATAGGCTCGGTTTCTTCGGCAGTGGAATGAGCTGGTCGGGGCTGGGCATGACTCTTTGTCCCTATTGGCTCAGCTGGGTCACTAGTGAATGTGTGATTGGTTTCCTGTGTCTGCTCAGGAGGGTCAGTTGGGATAGGGGTAGACATTCTAGTAGGCTCTGGGTCAGCCAAATGACTAGAAAGAGACTTGGCTTGGAAAAACAAAACATGTTTGTTATAAAAGATGCTTCCCATGAGGTAGAAGTTGAATAGCACAACGTGGAGGGAAAATAGACATGGTTAGCTGGGTCCTCTAAGACGGGAGTGAGTAACATACCAGGCCTGAACTGGTCCTCTCTCACTGGGGTAGAGTGAGCAGTAGGGCTGGGCTGTCTGTGGGAGGGCTCCCTGGGCAGAGGAGAATCTCTTGAAGAGAAGGAACATAATCCTGACCTCAATGTTCAAAAGAACTCATATAGCTCACTGGGGCAATATTGCAGTGGTAGATATTATACATCACAGCTATTTAGATTAAGGTTGATCATACCCTGGTTCCTTGTTGGGGGTGGATGCATCTTTCCTCCTGGAAGCTGGTGAAGAACCACGTTTGCTGAGGAAGTAACAGACAATCAATGTCAACATACTGAGATGTTAGCAGTCGCTTCTAATGTAGGTGTTTCTCTAGAACTGTGGTAGTATGACCCAGCCTTCACTGTAGAGTACCCTAGTCCTAGCCTTACCTAGTCCTAGCCTTACCTGAGAAACGACTCCAGATCTACCTCGTTTCCAAACTCCAGAAAGTCTTCCTGGGTTGTTCTCTTTTCCTCTGACTGTGTGGATGATTGAGTCTTCTTCCTGCTCAATGCCCCTGATAGCCAATCCTCTTCGTCCTTTTGGCTTGCAAAGACCTCTACACTGGGTCCTACTGGTTTGGGGGATTTGAAGGAGGTGTTTGGAGTCTCTGTCGATGGCTGTGGAATGCGGTTGCCAGACGAGGAGGGTTTGCTTCCCACTGACGAAGAGGGGGTCTTCAAGGGTTCTGGTACAGGCGGGGGCTCTTCCTCCTGCTCATCATCATCCTGCGAGAGCCCCAGCCAGTCTGCAGCAGGCCGGGGAAAGGTAGGGGTGAGCGTGGTGGGGGTGATGGGTTTGGGTTTCTTCTCAGGAGAAGAGGCACTGTTGTCCTCAGTGGAGAATCTGAAAAGGAGTGGCTAATCTTAGATGGTGGCCATTTCCTTTGTCATACACTCTGGTCCAGTAGCTGACATAAATAAGCTTCAGGAACTCAGATTATATCTAAATATGATGGACTTTTTATTGACCCAACTAAGCATTGATCCAGGCTTTGACCAAAACAAACTGAGGAGGGCTTCTGCTAGAGCTCTGACTTACCTGACCGACTGTCTGCGTGAGTGTCGTCCCTCAGGTGTAGTGACCAGTGTAGGTTGATAGGAACCAAACGTCAGGTCTTCTTCTAGGAAGGGGTCTGACAAAGGGAAACAACAACTCTCATTTAATTCATTCAAGAATACTATATCACACTTTAAATACAAAAACATGGAGTGTTAGCTACCTTTAGTAGTGGGGGTCTCCTGATGATGCTTCTGCTTTTCCTGCTGCTGCTGCGGAGGGTCCTTCCTCTCCCCTGTTGGAGGGCGCTCCAGAAGGCGAGGGGACGTCCCACGCCCCAGAATCTCATCTAGCCTGGTGCGTGCTCTTTGAGGGAGCTCACTGCTGCTAGAGACAGTCAGCGCAGAGGAACAGGGAGGGTGCATTTCAAATGAACTTTTTGTTGGGTTTATCATAGTCCATAGGTTTTGTGATAGCCTTGGTTGGAACTTATGATGTTGACTGAGGCATTTGAGACCCTACCTCTCATTCTTTGGTATGAGCACGGTCTCATTCTTCTTAGGGCTCTCTTTGGGACTCTCCCCAAACCCCAATGCATCCATTAGGTCATCCTCGTCATCATCAAACATAAGCTCGTCCCGCTTTTTTGGAACTGGAGCTGGTGAGGCTACAGGAGAAATATATGCATTTGATACATTCTGGCTCTCTTCTTTTGGGCATGTATAAATTATAAATGTATAAATTCACAAATAAAACACACAAAAAAGTTCACCAACCTGTTTCTTTTTTCTTTATGATAGGGGAGTCTGGGGGCAGCACTGATTTCTCTGTAGGAGCTTTTTTGGTGATTTTTGGCTCATTTTTGTTTTCTATGGGTAGATCATCTAACAGGTCAGCCAAAGGGTCATCAAAGTCTGTAGACAACAGATATGATACCAGAGCTGGGGATACTGTTTTGATATTGATATGCTTTATGGTGTTAAGAACTCTACACTTAGGGCCACTCTAATGGATTTTACAGTTGGCCTGATATTTTTTGGTCTATACATGTGTCCAACTGTTAGATTTGGTACCTTTTGTGTCAGTTGTTGGGGCAAGAACGTCATCATCATCTGAAGCAATGCAGCAATAGGGAGAAATAATGTACAATTATGTATATTCGCATTGTATTAATACTAATTTGGTGGCCCAGGTCATTGATAACCAATGGTGTAGCCAGACTAGCCAAAGACCCAGACAGGACAGTCAGCTCACCAGTGAAGCTGAACCTCTGGTAGCCACGTGCTGCCGATGCAGGAGCAGAACTTGGCTTCTTCTCCTCAATGTGTAGCTCATCTGAGATTCCTCCTCCTTTTAACTTGTTTCCTGATTTAGGAGGATTTTTCGTAGGTCCTCCAATGCCGGAGCCTTTACTCTGAGCTGGAGCTGAACTGGGCTTTTTCTTTGATCCAAAGAGATCAGCGTCCATATCATCTATGTCCTATGTAAGGATAGAACAGACACAGCTGGGTTATGAATGTTCACACATAAAGCCTGGAGGCTTACTCCCTGGGGATTTGTCATTAGAACAAGGCATCATTACCTTCATGCTCTCCAGTAAGGCTGTGGGATCAGCCTCAGAAACATCAGAGCCCTGGATTGGAAGTGAATATAAAAGATGTATATGAAGGAAAACATAGTCAACTGCCTCTCTGCCATACTTAATGTATGACCTGCCAACTCACCTCATCATTTTCAGCTTCCTCAGCCAGTTTGCTGAAGAAGTCGTCGTCGCCCAATAGTGAGCTGGAGAACCGAAACGCATAGAATTAGCAAGCAGACTGACAGTATCCGCTATCTAAATAGTCACGAATAGTCATTTTTTCAGTCCCAGTTAACTCACCGTTTTCCACTGCGTGATGGTAGAGGAGGTCCTAGTCTGCCTGCTTCACGGGCCGGAGCTTTGGCCTTCACTGGGAAATCTGTACAAATAAACAGGAAAACTTTACCATCACTACACAGTGTGTACGTACAGTATATTATACTAATGATTTGTCAGTTTGAATGGTCATAGATCTGTTGTAGGGATGTAATTACATACCATCATCTCCCAACAGGTCTCCTAACATGTCATCAATTGAACCTGTAGTACAAAAACATCATATTGAATGAATCTGTGAGCTCCATTCAAGTTGTATTGTGCAGGATTTAAATGGGTAAATAACAACATCAGAGGGACTTACTCTTCTGTCCTTTCTTCTGTTTAGCCTGTATCGATTAGAAACACATAGAATAGGGGGTGTGTTTAATTTGTGGAACTTTCCAAACACTTAGTAAAATACAAGATGGCCAAACAACGCATACAAAGTAGCACGATAAATTCACCTTGCTAACTAGCTGTCGAATAGGCATCAACTCACCACATAGCTTATTCTTAATGTTTGTCCATAGGCTACCAGAGCGAGGACAGACATTTTTCGGAATAAACGTGGTGAATGAAAAACGTAATGACATTTGTATGCGTTGTTTGTTGACAACCTTGTTATTTACGAAGTTTTTGGAACAGATTCCTGTTAGAACGTTCAATAAATTATACCCACCCAGGTTAGGGGTTTTAAAACTAATTTCACTGCAGTCAATGGGGGTGACTGGCACTTGAATAGTTATAAACTGTAAGCTTTAACTAGACGCTATCTTGTTGTGGGGAATTGGCTAACGTTTGCTCTCAACAACCTATACTGAGCACTATTACATCTCAAGAGGGTTGATCTTGCAGAATGACCAAGAATGTATTAGGAGACTTGTGATAAATTACTCTTATCTTGATTTAGATAGTATACGATACTTACCATGATGTTTCTCTGACTGCAGCAGCGTTAAATCTGAGCAAATGTAATAGCTAATGTTAGCTAGCTAGCTAAAGTAAAGCGTCAAGGTGACTATTGGTAACCACAACGAAGGGAAATCCCAGCAAGTCTGCAAATTTGCTTTGGCTAGACGACTAGAAGCTACTGTCTGTAGCTATTATTTCACAAACTTTAGCTAGTATATTTGGTCACTAGCTACCTTTTAAGCATTTAGAAACAACGGACAAATAATGCTGAGTGTGGACAGCTAGGTGTTGTAACGTTAACACCAGCACTAGCTACATTCAAATGACATGGAAATGCGGTTGTCTCATCAGGAATGCATTAACGTTAACTGTGTAGGTAACGTTAGCTAACGTTAGCTAGAAAGTCAAAACCTACTCCCTCTGATTGACCAGGTTGAATGACTGAATACTAACTTAAATATTTTGAGTAAATCTAACTTTGAGTAAATCTAACCACCCCTCAATTTAAGTTCATAAAATACCAATCCATATGCTTTTATCAGTGTGTTTACCCGCAGGTTCCTCTGTTGTAGCATTTTCAACGTAGCATTCACTGTTTACCAGTGAATTATTGGTAATTAAACATTCTGTTTGGTCACCACTAGGTGGCGTTTCAGGTTAGAACATTTCAAGATATCAATATATATTATTGTACAGAATAGCAGAATATAGAATAACAAATATTGTTTTTATCTAGCTAAATACTTTGTGTTTAATTGCAGGTCAGTATTGGTGTACAGAAGCGAAGTAACTCATTATATAACAACATTGTTAATTGGTCTACATAGCTAATCATTCAGTCAATGGTGGTGATGGACTGTATCAACTATACCCAACAAAATCTCAGTGGCACGAACAGATGAATTAAAGGAAAACTCCACCCAAAACTATCTTTTGGTATTTGTTTCTTTAGTCCCAAAATGTTTTGCATGTCAGAAATCAAGTTTTCAAGATATATAACTTTCGAAATACAGCCGGTATGATGCATTTTGCATCATATGATGCTGCGTTTTGTATTTGAAAGTTATAGATCTTGAAAACTTTATTGGTTACATGCAAAGCATCTTGTCCCCTTCCCATTCCAGCACCAACAACACAGAGCACTTAAATTTGTGAGGTGGGATCAAACCAATTCTATTTGAGCTCCTAACAAGTAGGGCAGTAGAGATCATGAAATTGTGTCAGAAGGTAAGTGTCATGCAAATAACTGTCGGTCTCACGGTAATTGACCGTTAATTAACATAAACACATTTAGCGTACATAGGCTTCCACACATAGCCTACAAGCCACTAATGCAGACCTTTGGAACATCTACATTAAAAAAACTCTTAACAAATCCATTTAATATAGCCTACACATTACAATCAATCTATTTATTTTAGGCAGGTCTAAAGAAAATTATGATATGAAGAAAATGTTGCCTATTTCAGAAGAACAGAATAGCATATTCTGAGTCGTCCTTATGTTAGGCCCTGATCTGGCTATGCAATATGGCTGTAGGCTGCACTAGTTCATTTAGCAGACAAGGTTTGCTTATAATTCCCATGGCATTATTTTATATAGTTTTATAGTAAGAGGAATACAATTGAATATAGCTGAATAAAATAGAAAATATATTTTTCCCAAACGATTTCAGAGGGAGTGCGCACGTGCAGCTATTCTGTATTGAGCACAGTTAACAAAGTGATTATTTGAAACAGGTCCTCCTATATGCTTAATTATTTATGCAACTTTAGTTGTGATACAAACCTTAAGCTGTATGTTTTGATTTCTAATACATTCTAAATCAAATCAAATGTTATTGGTCACATACACATGGTTAGCAGATGTAAATGCGAGTGTAGCGAAATGCTTGTGCTTCTAGTTCCGACCGTGTAGTAATATCTAACAATTCCTAACAATTTCACAACAACTACCTTATACAAACAAGTGTAAAGGAATGAATAAGAATATGTACATATTAATATATGGATGAGTGATGGCCGAACGGCATTGGCAAGATGCAGTAGATGGTATAGAGTACAGTATATACATATGAGATGTAATGTAGGTTATGTAAACATTATATAAAGTGACATTGTTTAAAGTGACTAGTGATACATTTATTACATCCAATTTTTTATTATTAAAGTGGCTAGAGATTTCTAAGGCTGCATGATGCAACTCCAATGTTCAGAACAGGTCGATTTGCCCCCTCCCCCCCCAATAATTACTTTAAATATTTTTATTTTTTTAGTTGGGGCCCAGCAGGTAGCATATGAACACTTCATAAGCAATGGCAAAATGTAGGAAATTAGCTTTAAAGGTTGACTTTGCGCACAAAAAACAGTCGAACTCCTCCTTTCTCAATTTTCAAACATACATTTATAATTGAAAACATTTTTTTATTTATTAAGTATGGTCCCGTGTGGCTCAGTTGGTAGAGCATGGCGCTTGCAACGCCAGGGTTGTGGGTTCATTCCCCACGGGGGGACCAGGATGAATATGTATGAACTTTCCAATTTGTAAGTCGCTCTGGATAAGAGCGTCTGCTAAATGACTTAAATGTTAAATGTTAAAAGCAGCTTTTCCGTCTCACTTTTGGTGGTTCATCGATTTGTCATTCTGGTCATGCGCTCGCGACTGATGTAGCTAGTTGATTAGCTAAGCTAGCCACTTGTAGCTAGCCAGTAACTCCTCCAGTATGTGTTGAGGTCATTTCACAGGATTTGTTTTTGCACAGAAACTGTAGAGATTGGTATGAAATCTCACTTCTGTAGCCAAATATCTCATTCATGTTTTGTTTTTGTTTTTAAGCATTAAATGACCTGATATAATTATATTATATATATATATATATATATATATATTATATATTATATTTGTGGTTTTGTCCAAAGTCGACCTTTAAAGTAACTGTCCAGTGTTTCCAGATTTCTATGAAATATGACCTATAATTAATTACAAGTTAAATAATTTTCCTTCCAATTTTTTTATTATTATGTATGTTAAAGAGCAGCTTTTCTGTCACACCCTGATCAGTTTCACCTATCCGTGTGTTTGTCTCCACCCCCTCCAGGTGTTGCTTGTTTTCCCCAGTGTATTTATCCCTGTGTTTCCTGTCTCTCTGTGCCAGTTTGTCTTATATGTCCAAGCCTTCTCTATTCTCATTTTTTACCCCCTTTTTTGTGGTATCCAATTGTTAGTAGTTACTGTCTTGTCTCATCGCTACAACTCCCGTACGGGCTCGTGAGAGACATGCGTCCTCCGAAACACAACCCAACCTGCTGCTTCTTAACACAGCCCTCATCCAATCCGGATGCGCAGCCACACCAATGTGTCGGAGGAAACACTGTACACCTAGCGACCTGGTCAGCATGCACTGCTCCCGGCCCGCCACAGGAGTCGCTAGTGCGCGATGAGACAAGGATATCCCCTACCGGCCAAACCCTCCCTAACCCGGACGACGCGAGGCCAATTGTGCGTCACCCCATGGACCTCGCGGCCGGCTGCGACAGAGCCTGGGCTCGAACCCAGAGTCTCTGGTGGCACAGCTAGCCTTTAGACCACTGCGCCACCCGGGAGGCCCTCTCTATTCTCTTTTTGCTAGTCCTCCCGGTTTTGACCCTTGCCTGTTTCTGGACTCTTTACCCGCCTGCCTTCTGCCTTGACCTCGAGCCTGCTTGCCACTCTGTACCTCCTGGACTCTGAACTGGTTTTGACCTTTTGCCTGTCCACGACCATTCTCTTGCCTACCCCTTTTTGGATCAATAAACATCTAAGACTCCAACCATCTGCCTCCTGTGTCTGCATCTGGGTCTCACCTTGTGCTCTGATACTTTTCTGTGTTGTAATGAAGTGTGTGTGTGTCCGTGTGTCCGTGTGTGTGTGTGTGTCCCAACAACAGAATGGTGTGGGCGTATACCAGTCATAAAAAATATTATTGCAGGTAGACCAGGTAGCCTAGTGGTTAGAGCGTTGGGCCAGTAACTGAAAGGTTGCTAGATCGAATCCCTGAGCTGACAAGGTAAAAATTAGTTGTTCTGCCCCTGAAGAAGGCAGTTAGCCCACTGTTCCTAGGCCATCATTGTAAATAAGAATGTGTTCTTAACTGACTTGCCTAGTTAAATAAAAATAAAGACCGTTGATTGGCCAGTTTATCCTCCTCAGGAGGATGACATCATCCTCTATGAGGAAATAGCAAGCATTTTTTAAATGGTCTGTTTAAGATACACGTTTGAGGTGGGGTGTTTTTTCTAAAATTCATGCTTTGGCCACCAATACCAGTATAGGATGAGTCAACATTATTTGGGTATGAGCTTACAGAATATTAACTTTTAAAGTGAGATTTTCACTTCAAAACTGCAACATTTTCTCTCAGCATCATGGCAAAATGTGAAGAGTAGCAGAATATTACCTTAACTGTACATTTTTCTCAGACTCATGAAAATATGTGTAGAATAGCATTATAAAACTGCAGATTTTTCTCTCTGCCCCATGGCAAACCGTGTTGAAATGCAGGAAGTTAGCTGTTTTCCTAAAACATAATATAAATAGAGGCCAGTCAAAACTCTGTTTTCAGACGAAATTGCCTAATGATACGGGTTTATAAGAATACATGTTTCAACAAGCTCTGTAGGCTATGGGCTCTCCAACCCTGTTCCAGGTGTCTTGTTTCACCAAGCTCTGTAGGCTATGGGCTCTCCAACCCTGTTCCAGGGGTTATTTGGACACTTTAGGTGTGATACAAACATTATCAAAACATATAAGCCTATGGGTTGGATACACGGAAATAACAGTTTAACAAAACAAAAAACAGTTTTTGCTTTGTCATTATGGGGTATTGTGTGTAGATTGATGAGCAATTTAATCTATTTTAGAATAAGGCTGCAATGTAACAAAATGTGGAAAAAGTCAAAGGGTCTGAATACTTTCCGATGCACTGTATATGGTATCATCAGATCATGATATTATGGTCTTTCATACCAAGGTTTGGTGATTATGGAGGCTGGTGGTGTTGGAATGATGTTTCAACAAAAATATTTAAAATCATTCGCAATGGATGTTAAAAAAACAGACTGACTTACTGTGTGAGGTGAAGAAAAAATTTATGAGAATCTCATTTTATTTGTGGGTGGACGTGGTGAGTTAAGACAATCAGAAATCAGACATTGCCAAATGGGCACTTTCCTACATTAACTTGTTTCTCACAAGTGTAGGAGGTTGTGAATTTTGCAAACAACGTTTGGTAAACGGTAAATTACTGTAATTAATACATGCATTAAAAGAAATGAATGTAACAAAATGACTGGAGATTAACGGTACATTTTCTAGGCCTACTGGTGACATACAGTTGAAGTCGGAAGTTTACATACACTTACAGTGGGGAGAACAAGTATTTGATACACTGCCGATTTTGCAGGTTTTCCTACTTACAAAGCATGTAGAGGTCTGTAATTTTTATCATAGGTACACTTCAACTATGAGAGACGGAATCTAAAACAAAAATCCAGAAAATCACATTGTATGATTTTTAAGTAATTAATTTGCATTTTATTGCATGACATAAGTATTTGATACATCAGAAAAGCAGAACTTAATATTTGGTACAGAAACCTTTGTTTGCAATTACAGAGATCATACGTTTCCTGTAGTTCTTGACTAGGTTTGCACACACTGCAGCAGGGATTTTGGCCCACTCCTCCCTACAGATCTTCTCCAGATCCTTCAGGTTTCGGGGCTGTCGCTGGGCAATACGGACTTTCAGCTCCCTCCAAAGATTTTCTATTGGGTTCAGGTCTGGAGACTGGCTAGGCCACTCCAGGACCTTGAGATGCTTCTTACGGAGCCACTCCTTAGTTGCCATGGCTGTGTGTTTCGTGTCGTTGTCATGCTGGAAGACCCAGCCACGACCCATCTTCAATGCTCTTACTGAGGGAAGGAGGTTGTTGGCCAAGATCTCGCGATACATGGCCCCATCCATCCTCCCCTCAATACGGTGCAGTCGTCCTGTCCCCTTTGCAGAAAAGCATCCCCAAAGAATGATGTTTCCACCTCCATGCTTCACGGTTGGGATGGTGTTCTTGGGGTTGTACTCATACTTCTTCTTCCTCCAAACACGGCGAGTGGATTTAGACCAAAAAGCTCTATTTTTGTCTCATCAGACCACATGACCTTCTCCCATTCCTCCTCTGGATCATCCAGATGGTCATTGGCAAACTTCAGACAGGCCTGGACATGCACTGGCTTAAGCAGGGGGACCTTGCGTGCGCTGCAGGATTTTAATCCATGACGGCGTAGTCTGTTACTAATGGTTTTCTTTGAGACTGTGGTCCCAGCTCTCTTCAGGTCATTGACCAGGTCCTGCCGTGTAGTTCTGGGCTGATCCCTCACCTTCCTCATGATCATTGATGCCCCACGAGGTGAAATCTTGCATGGAGCCCCAGACCGAGGGTGATTGACCGTCATCTTGAACTTCTTCCATTTTCTAATAATTGCGCCAACAGTTGTTTCCTTCTCACCAAGCTGCTTGCCTATTGTCCTGTAGCCCATCCCAGCCTTGTGCAGGTCTACAATTTTATCCCTGATGTCCTTACACAGCTCTCTGGTCTTGGCCATTGTGGAGAGGTTGGAATCTGTTTGATTGAGTGTGTGGACAGGTGTCTTTTATACAGGTAACGAGTTCAAACAGGTGCAGTTAATACAGGTAATGAGTGGAGAACAGGAGGGCTTCTTAAAGAAAAACTAACAGGTCTGTGAGAGCCGGAATTCTTACTGGTTGGTAGGTGATCAAATACTTATGTCATGCAATAAAATGCAAATTAATTACTTAAAAATCATACAATGTGATTTTCTGGATTTTTGTTTTAGATTCCGTCTCTCACAGTTGAAGTGTACCTATGATAAAAATTACAGACCTCTACATGCTTTGTAAGTAGGAAAACCTGCAAAATCGGCAGTGTATCAAATACTTGTTCTCCCCACTGTAGGTTGGAGTCATTAACTTGTTTTTCAACCACTCCACAAATGTCTCGCTAACAAACTATAGTATTGGCAAGTCGGTTAGGACATCTACAATGTGCATGACACAAGTAATTTTTCCAACAATTGTTTACAGACAAATTATTTCACTTATAATTCACTGTATCACAATTCCAGTGTGTCAGAAGTTTACATACACTAAGTTGACTGTGCCTTTAAACAGCTTGGAAAATTCCATAAAATTATGTCATGGCTTTAGACGCTTCTGATAGGCTATTTGACATAATTTGCGTCAATTGGAGGTGTACATGTGGATGTATTTCAATGCCTACCTTCAAACTCCGTGCCTCTTTGCTTGACATCATGGGAAAATCAAAAGAAATCAGCCAAGAACTCAGATTTTCTTTTTTAGACCTCCACAAGTCTGGTTCATCCTTGGGAGCAATTTCCAAACGCTTGAAGGTACCACGTTCATCTGTACAAACAATAGTAACCAAGTATAACACCATGGGACCACGCAGCCTTCATACCGCTCAGGAAGGAGACGCGTTCTGTCTCCTAGAGATGAACGTACTTTGCTGCGAAAAGTGCAAAGCAATCCCAGAACAACAGCAAAGGACCTTACATTTACATTTAAGTCATTTAGCAGACGCTCTTATCCAGAGCGACTTACAAATTGGTGCATTCACCTTATGATATCCAGTGGAACAACCACTTTACAATAGTGCATCTAACTCTTTTAAGGGGGGGGGGGGTTAGAAGGATTACTTTATCCTATCCTAGGTATTCCTTAAAGAGGTGGGGTTTCAGGTGTCTCCGGAAGGTGGTGATTGACTCCGCTGACCTGGCGTCGTGAGGGAGTTTGTTCCACCATTGGGGTGCCAGAGCAGCGAACAGTTTTGACTGGGCTGAGCGGGAACTGTAAACCTTGTTAACCTTGTGAAGATGCTGGAGAAAACAGGTACAAAGGTATCTATATCCACAATAAAACGAGTCCTATATCGATATAACCTGAAAGGCCGCTCAGCAAGGAAGAAGCCACTGCTCCAAAACCGCCATAAAAAAGCCAGACTACAGTTTGCAACTGCACTTGGGGACAAAGATTGTACTTTTTGGAGAAATGTCCTCTGGTCTGATGAAACAAAAACATAACTGTTTGGCCATAATGACCATCGTTATGTTTGGAGGAAAAAGGGGGAGTCTTGCAAGCCGAAGAACACCATCCCAACCGTGAAGCACAGGGGTGGTAGCATCAATGTTGTGGGGGTGCTTTGCTGCAGGAGGGACTGGTGCACTTCACAAAATAGATGGCATCATGAGGAAGTAAAATTATGTGGATATATTGAAGCAACATCTCAAGACATCAGTCAGGAAGTTAAAGCTTGGTCGCAAATGTGTCTTCCAAATGGACAATGACCACAAGTATACTTCTAAAGTTGTGGCAAAATGGCTGAAGGACAACAAAGTCAAGGAATTGGAGTGGCCATCACAAAGCCCTGACCTCAATCCTATAGAACATTTGTGTGCAGAACTGAAAAAGTGTGTGCGAGCAAGGAGGTCCTACAAACCTGACTCAGTTACACCAGCTCTGTCAGGAGGAATGGGCCAAAATTCACCCAATTTATTGTGGGAAGCTTGTGGAAGGCTACCCAAAACATTTGTCCCAAGTTAAACAATTTAAAGGCAATGCTACCAAATACTAATTGAGTGCATGTAAACTTCTGACCCACTGGGAATGTGATGAAAGAAATAAAGGCTGAAATAAATCATTTTCTCTACTATTATTCTGACATTTCACATTCTTAAAATAAAGTGGTGATCCTAACTGACCTAAGACAGGGAATTTTTACTAGGACTAAATGTCAGGAATTGTGAAAAAAGGAATTTAAATGTATTTGGCTGAGGTGTATGTAAACTTCCGACTTCAACTGTATGTAATGGGACATTGATAAAAAAAAATAACAATCAAAGGGCAAACAATTCACATAATGAAACAATTAATGCGCAATAATTGTTAGGAGACCACTGAGCGCATTCTGGAGAGCTGAGTGCATGCATTCTGGAGAGAGACATGTCTTCTCCACCCACCCTTCCCCTCCTTGTTGCAACATTTTATATTATACTCAATACATATTATCTTCACACATTTTAGTTGCTTGTCACTGACAGACGCATCTCAATCAGCTAAACATATTGCCGTTCATGTTGCCAAATTCCGTGATTCCCAAATAAGCATAGGCTTACACACTTGTGATTTGAAACTATCCATAGCAACATTTTTAAAACAAGCTAATGATCCTGTGTGGCTAAGTCATGCTCTCTGGTGAAGTATTTTGAATATTTTTATTTAGACAGTAGTAATTATTTACTGAGCAAAAATATAAACGCAACATGCAGAGCATTCCAAACATGCTCAATGGGTGACATTTCTGGTGAGTATGCAGACCATGGAAGAACTGGGCCATTTTCAGTTTCCAGGAATTGTGTTCAAATCCTTGCGATATGGGGCCATGCGTTATCATGCTGAAAAATGAGGTGATGGCGGCAGATGAATGGCATGACAATGGGCCTCAGGATCTCATCACGGTACAGCATCTCTGTGCATTCAAATGCCATCAATAAAATGCAATTGTATTCGTCGTCTGTAGCTTATGCCTGCCCATACCATAACCCACTATGGGGCACTCTGTTCACAACGTTGACATCGGCAAACCGCTTGCCCACACAACACCATACACGTGGTGTCACGCCCTGGCCTTAGTTATCTTTGTTTTCTTTATTATTTTAGTTAGGTCAGGGTGTGACATGGGGGATGTAGGTGTTTTTGTCATGTCTAGGGGTTTTGTATGTTTATGGGGTTTTGTCTAGTCTAGGTGTTTGTATGTCTATGGCTGCCTAGATTGGTTCTCAATTAGAGGCAGCTGTTTATCATTGTCTCTGATTGGGAGCCATATTTAGGCAGCCATATTCATTGGGTATGTCGTGGGTGATTGTCTATGTGTAAGTTGCCTGTGTCTGCACTTGTCATTATATAGCGTCTCGTTCGTTTGTTGTTTTGTAAGTCTGTTTAAGTATTCTTCATTACGTTATAATAAATAGAATAATGTATTTATATCACGCTGCGCCTTGGTCCTCCTCTCTTCAATGTTACGACGAACGTGACACGTGGTCTGCGGTTGTGAGGCCAGTTGGACGTACAGCCAAATTCTCTAAAACGACATTGGAGGCGGCTTATGGTAGAGAAATTAACATTAAATTCTCTGGCAACGGCTCTGGTGGACATTCCTGCAGCTAATTGCACGTTCCTGGAAAACTTGAGACATTTGTGGCATTCTGTTGTGTGGAAAAACTGCACATTTTAGAGTGACCTTTTATTGTCCCCAGCACAAGGTGCACCTGTGTAATGATCATGCTGTTTAATCAGCTTCTAGATATGCCACCCCTGTCAGATGGATGGATTATCTTGGCCAAGGAGAAATGCTCCCTAACAGGGATGTAAACAAATTTGTGCACAACATTTGAGAGAAATAAGCTTTTTGTGAATATGGAACATTTCTGGGATCTTTTATTTCAGCTCATGAGACATGGGACCAAAACATTTGTTGCATTTATATTTTTGTACAATGTAGTAGGCCTCGCCTATAGAAAGCTTATGGGATCCTCCTCTTTTTAATATAGGCCATCAAAACTCTGTTTTCATAGTATAGCCTGTAGAAATGTTGTACAACATGGGCTTATATGAACACAATATATTCCGCTCAAACTCTGAATTCCAGGCCTCTCATGAAGTGTTTGATTTGATTTTCAATTGCATTTGCATTTTTCATTGATGCCAGAGTGATTAGCGGGACAACAGAGCGCTGAGTACCAGGCCATTAACGACTGGCCGTTAGCAAGTTTGGTAGGCTGCTAATGACCACCAGCACGCCGTTTTGGAGAAGCCTATATACCTCAACAGTCACGTGGAATTTGACTGTGGTCATGACTCGTGACTGCCGGTGTGGCGGTTGGTTCATTGAAATAACATGGAAACAACGTTGATTCAACTAGAGTGTGTCTAGTGGGACAGTAACAGCCTTACTAACAACTTTCCCCCTTGACCACTTCCCCAGCACTCAAAGGCCCTTTCAGATGTCTCCACTCCAGGCCTTACTCTGAGGAGGCTTGTAGAAGATGGAGGGACCTCTAACCACCGCTTCACGTTTTTTGGGTTGTTCATGGTTGTTGTAACAGCGACTGTTCCATTTATCTCTAGTGGGTATTGCCATCCCTTTGTAGTTTTGAGGGAGGTGGGGAGATCAGAGGTAATGAAAGTCTTCTATACCCTCTCCCAAAGTCTGCATTTGCAAACTATTTATTCAGGAACATCTTGTTATTGTCATGAAGCTGGTGTTATTAGCAAAGATAATATTGTGTTGCCTGTAACACCATAGGTGTTTTCCTTTGGCTTCTTCTTGTTTTTTTGTTTTTTTTTACCCATTTTTCTCCCCAATGTCGTGGTATCTAATTGGTAGTTAGGGTCTTTTCCCATCGCTGCAACTCCCGTATGGACTTTGGAGAGGCGAAGGTCGAGAGCCGTGCGTCTTCCAAAACATGACTCGTTTGGCTTCTTTATGGACCTTTTTCAAGGTCCTTCAATCAATTTGTGGGGTCATTTGCCACTCTAATGATTTGATAGTAACCACTGTCATGTTGACGCCTGGTGAGATTGGAAGTGAATAACACAAGGCTGTTGTGTCAGCAGCAGAGCTATATTTACCTGCTCACGTTTTTGATCACTATTTTATCCTTATGAGGTCAGATGACATCTTCCTGAGGCATCTACTTAATTCTTCTTGTTTGGAGTGGTTAAAAAAACAAGCATGAACAGATTCAATATCTCAGACTGTGTATGTTACATGTTGAAGGGTCTCTTATAAGTGTTAATACAGTAACGGTCATCATGCAGTACATACAATGCAACATTTGGGAGTAGATATCCTACAACAAGGGAAAATTAAAACCAAGGCCATAAAAATATGTACAAACTAAATACATTTTTTTCCAATCTCTTTATTTGATCAGGTGGGGAGAGTAAAGAACAGACATCATTTTTGCTTTAGAGAGAAGAAGCAGGTTGTAAGATGACATGTCAAAGGAAAGTCGATTCTGTAACAAACCGTCCTACCAGTAACCACCATCATAACCAAGCTCTGACTCAAGGCAGACGTTTACTAAGGTGACACCTAGCTGCTTTTAAAAATGTAAAGTAAAGTTGGAGCTGTGTTTTGAACATAGGCAGACTAGTAACACACCTCTTTCTGACTGTTGCTCCTTCAATGGGACCAACGGGATGCTAAAGGTGTAGGGAAAGAGGTGATTCATTGCAGGCTTTCTTTCATCACATAGCAATGCATTGTGACTGGAGAGGGTTGACAGAGAGGTACAAAACAGATGCCTCTTTCCATTGCGCTTTAGATTGAGTAGCCATGGCACACACATCTTCACTACAAGACATTTATGTTCTCTGACATTTGGTCAAATATTTATGGGTTCAAGCGATTCATTTTAAACATATTGCTTATCCATAGCTCCTTGTTTCAGTCAAAAACAATAGTTAGGTCATTTTAGGAATGTGAAAGATTACCAAAAACATCCTACCATTTAAAGTGCAGAATTTTTAAGTTATGCCTCTTCTTTAAAAGCCATTATAATTTACTCAATGGACACAAATCTGTATAGCCCTATTTGCTCAAAGACAAAAAATGACAATCAAAGAAAACTACTGTTTTTTGAGGCACGGAACACTTTCCAACAGTTTTACATTGACCATTGGCCTTCTTTAAGCCTTAAGAAAACGTCCAACTCTACAAAACAAGAAACCCACAATAAACCAAGATGTTGTCCTGTAGATTCAGCTCCACCAAGATGTGATTGGTTGAGGTTTCATTCCCAGAAATGGAATTCTCCTGCCTCAAGAAGGAGGAGGGAGGCCTCCTGGGACTGTCCTCTGCCTAAATAACATTAGAGGGATCTGCAGGACAGATGGGGGATTGAAGATGTGATAAAAAAAGATCCTTGTTGTGCTGGCCTGCCCTGGCCTGTTATTAATTTCGGATGCTTTTCACGTGGCAATGCACAGTCTCTGAACACTGGAGAGACAATGGCGCCAGCTGCATCAATTCCAGATGACTGAGATGGAGCTGCTGCTGTTGTCTGTAACATACCCATTTTGGGGTTTAGGTTATAGAATGTTTGCCTGTCAAACTAGACTGAAAAAATACCCAAAGCACAGGAGTTAACATGTTAGCAAGGAGCTTCAATCAAATAGTTTCATGTTGTTGTTTAGCAGTTTATATAAACTTTTTACCACAACAAAAAGATTGCTAGCCAAAACGGTGTTGTGTTTAGCCTAGTTGTTTGCTAGCCCCATTGGAATGTAGCTATGTAGCCTCTGTTTTCGTCATGCTAGCTAATAAGTATGTGTGCTTGCATGCAAATGTTTTTCTGTGTTGTCTTATATGACCTCTGATAGCAAATTATTGATAATGGCTTATATTTTGTTGTCTCTGGTGCTTGTCTTTATTTTCTAAAAGATTACGTGGTGGAGAAACGTGGCTGCAACAAAAAAGAGAATCTGAAGATAGTTAAAAACCTTTTAAGGATCGGACCCTTTTTTTCAATTTTCACCTTAAATGACATACCCAAATCTAACTGCCTGTAGTTCAGGCCCCTGAAGCAAGGATATGCATATTCTTGATACCATCTGAAAGGAAACACTTTGAAGTTTGTGGAAATGTGAAGGGAATAGAGGAGAATATAACACGTTAGATCTGGTACCATCATCTTTGAAATGCAAGAGAAAGGCAATAATGTATTATTCCATCCCAGGTGCAATTTAGATTTTGGTCACTAGATGGCAGCAGTGTATGTGCAAAGTTTTGGACTGATCCAAGGAACCATTGCATTATGTTACATTTTTGGATCAAGACTGCCCAAATGTGCCTAATTTGTTTATTAATAACTTTTCAAGTTCAAAACTGTGCACTCTCCTCAAACAATAGGGTGGTATTATTTCACTGTAATAGCTACTGTAAATTGGACTGTGCAGTTAGATTAACAAGAATGTAAGCTTTCTGCCAGTATCAGATATGTCTATGTCCTGGGAAATGTTCTTGTTACTTACAACCTCATGCTAATCGCATTAACGTACGTTAGCTCAACCGTCCCATGGGGGACCCACTGATCCTGAAGAAGTCAAAGCTGAATGAAGACAAGGCCTCAAAGGGATTAACAAAAGTGTAAATATGTAATTTAATCAGTGGCGATTTGTCATTCAGGGCAGTTTTTGAGCACCACACTTTTAGGTAAAATAAATAAATATACAGTATATAAAAAAAGTTGGTGGGGCTTGCCTGTTTTGCATATTATTTTGGCATTAATACGTGTTACATATCAGTTTGCAAACAATGTAAAAAAATATATATCATTGAGTTAATAAAGCCGCATACAAACATGGTCTCTTTTTTGTTTTCATGAGTAAGGTAGCTTCAAAATGCAGGTGTTTCAGCCTAGCTCAGTGCTCTCTGTGGTGGTGGGGCAAGCCAGCAGAAAATAGCGTTGCAGCGTTATTGGCTCAGTGTTCTGTCACTCATGGGGACACTACATCACTGCCAAGTCTAAGGGCAGAGCTAGAAAATTATATCCCCTTGGGTGCTACCATAGAGTTACATTAGAAGTGCCCATCCAAGAAGGCTCAAGGTCATTGGCCACAGGTAAAATGATTTCAAATCACGTTATATGTACAGCAGCTTTGATTGGACTGATCATGTCAACATCATACTTCCAAAATCTTAGCTAGCAGTCATCATCATGGATCAAGTTGATAATCTACTGGCAAATCCTTTTTAATCCTTGTCATATGAAGAGAAATAGTAAAGATAAAACATATCAGTGCTCATCGGCCATTGGACATAAACATTACACAACAAGTTGGAAATCACGAATTCAAAAATGAGTGGTTTGGAAGGAATCAGTGACAGTGGCTAACTGCAAGCATTGCAAAGCAATCACCGGCCTGCTATTCAGTGGAGTAGCTGTGTGGTCACAGAACTTGTTCTCAACTGGCCTACCTGGTTAAATAAAGGTTAAATCATATATTTTTTTAAATCTGGGATTAAGGGGCTCTTTTACAAGTTTAAAATGATTAACATTCAACCTTGGCCATGCTGTCAATGAAGCATGATTTGTGCCGAGCTCAAAACAACTGTTAACTCGGAACTGCGAAAACTTGACATCAGTGAGTTCAAGACAACTGGGAAGTCGGGAATAAACGAGATCCGACTGGGAAAATAAGTTTTGAACGGTCATCCAACTCGGAATTGTAAATCCGGCCTTTTTCTAGAGCTATGACCTGAAGATCAATGTCGTCATCATGATTCTACCTTGTTTTTTACAGAGTCCCCAGTTGTTTTGAAAGCACCATAAATCCAGAGAATGCCAGACTTTGATGACAAAATCTGCCCACGAAGGACCGCCGTGCCCACCTTCCTGTTCAAGTGAGCACAACACAACAAGGTGAGCCCAAAAGGTATTGTATGCTGCTGCGTAAATGATGTAATATGCCAGGGAGATATTTATACTGTAGCTAAGAAAGTAATACTAAGTGTATGTTGTGTAGTAAGATGTTAGTAGCCCATGTGCCTCACCCTAATAATTTGGTCTATTTACCCCTCTTAATTTCTTCTACTTCGTTGTGCACATGTAGCCTATAACCTGTTTTAGAGAAATGTAATCATTCAATAATGTAAGAGCTTTCATTGTCTGCTTATATGCCCCCTTTATTTATCCTACGGTTCTGACTTGGGGTACAGGGAGAACACTGTAAGAACGGCCCATGTTCTGAATTCTGTGACTGTACATTTCAAAAGTGCAAAACAAATAGTTATATTGACTAGGTCCGTCCTAGCTCGCTCATTAATGTCTTAATCAAAATTACGGATTGCCTCTAATCCGCTTGTCGTCCCCTTATGCCATAGTTTGTACATCTTAATTGTCATTAGAAACCACATTTGGAAGTCAACCATATCAGCTATGGCAAGTCAGCCATATCAGTTATGTTGTTCTAAAAGGCAGTAAATGAGGCTGAATGAACTGTTTCGCTGTGAGACTAAGCTCCGCTGATAGCCAGGTGTGGCAGTGGTAAGATGTTGGGACTGCTGTTGAGACAGCTTTATGTAGGCCGTTTGTGGGCACTGTTTGCTTCAGTGCAATTAATGTATTGTTTAGTGTTGTGTTGTGTAATGGCTTTGCTGGCATGTATCCCACTTTTTTTTCAGTAGTGATCAGTAGTGACATAACACTTCACACACAAATGGCAGTAGTTATTCATTAGGGATTGAGTAGGCATAGAGCAGTAATGTGAAGGCATTACATAGTTATTCAATAGTGAACATGTAGGAATTGTGTCGGTATGTGTAGGTATTAAAGGATCGTACCCTTTTTTTCAATTTTCGCCTAAAATGGCATACACAAATCTAACTGCCTGTAGCTCAGGCCCTGAAGCAAGGATATGCATATTCTTGGTACCATTTGAAAGGAAACACTTTGAAGTTTGTGGAAATGTGAAAGGAATGTAGGAGAATATAACACAATAGATCTGGTACAAGATAATATAGAGGAAAACCAACCATTCTTTTGTATTTGTTTTGTACCACCATCTTTGAAATGCAAGAGAAAGGCCAAAATGTATTATTCCAGCCCAGGTGCAATTTAGATTTTGGCCACTAGATGGCAGCAGTGTATGTGCAACGTTTTAGACGGATCCAATGAACCATTGCATTTCTATTAAAATGTTTGTATTAAGACTGCCCAAATGTGCCTAATTTGTTTATTAATAACTTTTCATGTTCAAAATTGTGCACTCTCCTCAAACAATAGCATGGTATTCTTTCACTGTAATAGCTACTGTAAATTGGACTGTGCAGTTAGATTAACAAGAATGTAAGCTTTCTGCCAGTATCAGATATGTCTATGTCCTGGGAAATGTTCTTGTTACTTACAACCTCATGCTAATCGCATTAGCCTATGTTAGCTCAACCGTCCCGTGGAAGGGACACCGATCCCGAAGAAGTTTAAGTAGCAGATACCCAAAAGCTCAGTAGTCATCAAGGAAGAATTATGTATTGACTTGAATAGGAAATATGTAGTGTTCACCAGTAGTGAAACGTCTCAATGTATCACTCATTACTACTTAAATTACTATATAAATCACTACTGGTTTACTACACATCTCAATAGCAATCAAGTAGTAAAACCAGTAGGTTTTGTGTAGATCTCAGGTAGTAGTAATGAGTAGTAATCCAGTAGTACTTCTCCATTTCTGGTGTTTAAGTTTGAGACATAGAATGCAGCCATTGAGAGAACTCACCAGATGTGTAGCCATCAAGGTGAAGACCTGTCTTCAGTTCGTGTCTGAGAGAAAAGAGGGTGCATAAAAGCTTACATGCGGGGGTACATTAATCATTTAGGGAGATATCATGCTGTGAATAAATGAATAAACTCACGTCTCTTCATTTGAAAAGACCCGCCTCAGATCTGAGAGCTTCTACGCACAGGTAGGGTGAAAGTTCACACTAATACAATAAAGCCTATTTCATTCATCCTGAGTCTTTTGTGTGTGTTCCTTTATTGACCCATATTTATGAGGCCCTGCACGACTCCATTGAACATGTAGGCTTGGGGAGGTAATGCATTTATAATAACCTTCCACAGAGCTGATGGATTGTTGTTCTGCCACTAAATCATTTAGTGGGAGCAGCGTAGTGGTGAGTACTTGAAAGCTTAATGTGGAACGGGCATACATCTTCTCACTTCATGCATCTCTACTTCTGCCACATGTTCCATTTTCCCTCCCTCTCTCTTCCCCTCCTCCTCTTGCATTCCTTTCCACATCTTGAAATATCAGACAGCATTCAGTTCTGTAGGCTACTTGTTATTTTACTTTTATGTACCATGTAGACTGTAGACTAGAGCTACGTCTGCTGTGAGGGTTGTTATTTCTTAGGGTCCACTCCATTGCTCTTCATGTAGGGCACCTCATTGGCATCATCAACATTGTGCCTGAAATGGGAGATGAGGGACATTCATCAATCCAGTGTTGTTGATGTTAGCACATATTGAAGCTTCATTACAATTCTTGACTTGTCAGTAAGACTGATAAAACTATGGATCCTAATTTGATATAATCAGATAATGAATATTTGTCCATGCTTTTGAGCGTGATATGTTGCTGCAGCCACATGACATTATGTGCTGTTGCCATGTGAGTGGTCATGCAGGGCCAGGGGGGCTGAGAGGATTGCACTTAGAGTCAATTAGCAGCCCTCTGCTCAAGAGCTCAGATGCATTTTTGAGCTCAGATGCAAGAGCTCAAGACCTCAGATGCATCCCTACATTAGATGCAATTTTGTTAATATATAGTCACTCTGTCTGGGACACTCAAATTAGTATGATATGTTGCGTTTTGTGTGGTTACATAAGACAGAAGGTTATTTAAGGAGGGAGGTATAACATGAACGTCTACCAACCCAAAGGTTGCATGTTCGAATTTCATCATGGACAACTTTAGCATTTTAGGTAATTAACAACTTTGCAACTACTTAGCACCACAAATTATAATACATACCATACCAAACGTAGCATATCATACTAATGTGAGTGTCAAAGATTTTTGTTTACTATGTTACGTCTACCCCTGAGTCCAGGTTGCAGCCGCAGCGCTAACCTGGAAACTTTCCACTTGATGTTAGATCAAGATTGTGTATTATTTGAGGAAGACAAGCCATGACTTTCAGGATAGTTTCAGTGATATACCATAATTTATCTAGCATTTAGATGATTACCCCTTAGAGTAATCACATTTTGATCAATGTTTGATTTCATGTTTGATTGGTAATTAGATATCTGTTCAAATAATTTACATTCAGTGCTATTGGGATATTTGCTGTAATTTTCCATGAAGGGCATGAGAACACTTACAAACAGTACACAACTACATTCCATGGCAGTATCAAAATACACTCCTGTTAACAGTTCTGATGCACTGTGTGACATAACACCGTGATGCAAGAGGTAAGTACAAAGCAACCAAAAACTATAAAAAAATATATATATATCGAACCAACCAAGATACATTTCACAAAATCTGTCAACCTTACCTGTACATGTGACCAGATACATGTGGCTCTGTGTATTATCAACTAGGTTTTCCCTCAAGAAGTGAACGTGACCAGAGCAAGAGGGAGAGGATGATAAAGAGTAAAAACAAGAGTACTTACGGTTTGACTCGGTTTGAGAACTTTCTGTATAGGATGACAGCAATAGTGGTGAGGACCATCGTAGTGGTGCACATGGTCCTATCACATGTATCCCGTTTTGGGACTGCAGCTGGGTTAGAACACTGGGACCATTCCTCCCATTGAGGGAGAGTAGAATGATTCCTGTGGCTCTCAAGCTAGTGGCAAGATTAGCCTGTGGGATTAGCTCAGATCAGGGGAAGGCCCTGTTGCAGGGGCAGGAGGTAAACAGAAAGTAGTGTTTGTGGTCTGAGCTCAACCTTTTAATCCTCCATCGCCACTAGTGTAGCTTTACAGGGGCGCTATGTACTGTGGCCATTCATGTGGTGTGGGTTGAACTAGCGCTGCAGGGCTGTCATGGACCTTGATTTTGCTGTAGTAGCATACTCTCATGCTTAAAGTCATAATGAGTGTTTTGTCTTTATTGTGTAATGTCTCAGGGCTTTGATAGAGTAGAGCGTGTAGCCTATATTAAACAAAGAATGCATGCACTTGTCGGCTACTAGAATTCTTGAGTTTACTTGAACTTGATCTTGTGTAAAATCCTTTATGTAATGAAAACCTAGATTAAGCCTTCATCTTGGGGACAAAGCATAGCTGTCTTAATGTTTGTGTGTGTTCATGTCATTGTTTTCAGTATCAGATTCAGCATATATGTAAATAACATATCACTAGTAGTTCTATTGCACCTTCATAGAAGTCATTAAGTAATTCAGACTCATTATACTAATGTATTGTTACTGCACCTTCTATTGTGTAATGATATCTATATACAGTAGGTTGGTATGGGGGAGCACATACGGCACACAAGTCTTTATTGATGCTGGTGTGAAAGGCAACGTGTGCACTTGTGTTCCCACAACAATCAATGATGTGCAGGGAGAGGTGGCTGGATTCAGAACTGAGCAACTCTCTCTGAGTGTCTGGTGAAATGGGAGGTATAAATAACTTTAGGCCTCCTGCTAATCCACCTATCGTTAGGACTGCTGACTCACTGTAGGCCACAGCAGGAGGAAAGAGAGTGCTAATACCTCACAGTGAAAAACAAGGGATTAAGAATAATATGCATGTCATGATTTCATTATAGATATAATCATTGTTTTGGTTTATTATGTTATTATGCAGATACAGGCATTGATAAAAAAAACATTTACATTGCTTAAATGTGGACACCACACCTCACAAGTTATTTCTCATTTTGTGAGACAGTGAAGTGGATCTGATTCTGAAGGGTGACTGATTCTGAAATACAATATACTGCCCAGGATACACCAGCAAAGCATCACATGAAATGAACAAAGGTCTTGATGTCAGTGTCAGGGATAAAGAAAGGCACAACCCAGGTTAACAACTGAGTGATTAGCAGAAGACATACTCTCCCCTGTATATCTGTTTTTGGTGTAAAGATAAAAACATGTGTATGAGAGTGTACGTTTAGACTGTCTCTATGACATAATACAGTTCTTATGTCTGCCAATCCTCAATCTTCAACATAATCTCATGGCAATGTACCTGAAGAGACATCCAAGATTCTATCAGTCTGTGTAGGGCTTATGCTCTACCTCAAACATAAACGCATACACACATATGGCCATTCACACACATTCCAACCAAAGTCAGCACAAACCACCACCCCATCATTCATAAGAGAAGAACACACCCCACAGTGGGGCATGGGAAAGATACAGGGAGGGAGCCATGATGATACATAGGAAGATTCTATGAGCTCTGGAAAGATACATTTCTTCCCTTGAATGGTCAGACGTAGATCGTCCTCCTCCTAAGCCAAGGTCCAGTAGTAGTCAGTCTCCGGGAGTCCACAGTAGTCACTGACGGTTACTTTGACCCAGACAGACAGATGGTTCACACAACAGAGCTGGAGGCCCAGCCCACCTCCTCATACACACCTTTCACGTGCCAGTAGACGGCATCCAGCAGTTTGGTCCACGCCCCTGCCACCTCTGGAGTGATGTAATCAGGAAAGTCTTCAACCAGCACCTCCAGAATCACCCCACACAGGATCTGAGAAAGAGAGAGAGGGAAATGGAATGAGTGATACATTTGCTTTGGTGTGCCTGTGGATAATGGTTATGTGAAAACATATTGCCTGGTTCTTCCTCACCTTGAAGTAGACAGGCTCCACCTTGTGTCTGAGTGCATGGGCCTTGCCCAGCAGCTTCAGAACAGATACCATCTTGTCCCCGTCATGGAGGTTCTCCACCAGGGTGTTGATGGCGTTCATCACCCTGCGTGAGTGCTTCCTGAGCTGGGCACTCCTCTCCAGCTCCTCAGGGTCCTCCACTTGTTGGAACTGGCTAAAGTACTGCTTGGAGGAGGGGAAGTTCACAAAGAGCCTGTAGAAGAAAGGAGGTGCATTACTTGGCCCAGTGAGATATTATAAGTAAACATAGTTGGAGCGTGTTGACACAGCTGCAGAGCATGTTTTCCCTTTTAATGTTTAACCACTTTCCAGGTTCTGTACAGGTTATGCTTCATTTACTCACCCATGGCCTGAGCACAAGCATGTGCTATTCAAATACAAGATAACTGTGTTGATAAAAACATACATTTCTTCTAGCTGATAAGGCAGAAGAAATGTTTGTCAGTTTACAAAAAAACTGAGTGAAGAAGAAAAAAAAAAAGCACAATTATATCATGTACCACAGTATCACAGTATCACACCCAGCCTGTGATATACAGTATCACACCCAGCCTGTCATCGTGCTACAGGTCTGTGTACATCCTGGCATTTCGGTGGCTACTGCTATGTTCTCCTAGGTCTAGGAGACCTGTTGGTCCAGGTGATTGATTTATTTGGAAAAATATGCACTGGGTACAACCTAGGCGATAACACGGTATAGCGATTCCACTTGTTTCCAATGTGGTCCCTGATGTCTGGTCTCAGTGGCTGACAGTGACTGTATACAAGCTGCACAGCTCTCCCCTAAAACTCAGAAAGCTGGTGTTTCATCATCTCCATGTCTGGCCATAGGATTAGCAGACCAACAGTGAAGTGCGCTAATGAAATTGAGATGGTTAGTTGGTTGCTTGTGTAATTACACATTGAAATAAACGGTCAGAATGGCTGTGTGTACTCAGGCAGCAGTGACTTCATCTGCTGCTTCCCTCTCACTGTGTTACTGTCGGGGTTGGAGACAATTAGCTCTACATCATAGGGATATACCATATGGTTGGTTTGGACGGATGCACCTACACCCACACTCATGTTCAACATTGGTGTGCTACAGTATTTGTGTATTCCTGTCAGCTCTTGTAAACACCCAAACAATGTATTAGGATAAGACATATTCCTTACGTACCACACATCTGATTCTCTACCATATAAAAACAGAATAACTCCAATTCCAATGATGATATAGGGTTTCTTTGTGGCATAAACTGGTTTGTACACTGGAGACCACATTGTGAAAGAGAATAGTATTGAGCAATAAACTACAGCCTACAGTGACCAGGACAGATACAATACAGCTGTCTGTGTGTATCTGTTCCAGATGTCCCATACCTCTATCCTTTTAAAACCCACAACAGAAAATGGAAGCTTTATGGGGAAGCCATTGTGCTTCGATGAAAGCACATGGCTTCCACTACCCTCACCTAGGAAATCAAGTGTTGGGAGGATGTCACGCCCTGGCCATAGAGAGGCTTTTATTCTCTATTTTGGTTAGGCCAGGGTGTGACTAGGGTGGGCATTCTAGTTTCTGTGAGACTGTGTCTCTGGTGCGCTGTGACTGCTCAGTGCGTCCTATGCCTGCGCTCCGCCCGTGCCGGGCTAAAGTGGACATTCAGCCAAGAGGAGAGGTGCAAGTGTTAAGCACCAGATCTCCAGTGCTCCCCCACAGCCCGGTCCATCCAGTGCCTCCTCTAAGGACCAGGCCTCCAGTAGGTCTCCCCAGCCTGGTTCATGCTGTGCCTCCTCCAAGTACCAGGCCTCCAGCGACGGTCCCCAGTCCGGAGCCTCCAGCGACGATCCCCAGTCCGGAGCCTCCAGCGACGGTCCCCAGTCCGGAGCCTCCAACGACGGTCCCCAGTCCAGGGCCGCAACGAGGGTCCCCAGTCCGGGGCCCGCAACGAGGGTCCCTGCACTAGAGGCGCCATCAAAGTGGGGGGAGCCAGAGGCGGAGGGGGGTCTACGTCCCGCACCAGACCCTCGGGTCCGGGTGGCTTTTATCTCTAAAAGCCATAGAGAGGCTTTTATTCTCTATTTTGGTTAGGCCAGGATGTGAATAGGGTGGGCATTCTAGTTTCTTTATTTCTGTTTTCTATCTCTTTGTGTTTGGCCGGGTGTGGTTCTCAATCAGAGGCAGCTGTCTATCGTTGTCTTTGATTGGGACTCATACTTAGGCAGCCTTTTCCCACCTGTGTTTTGTGGGTAGTTGTTTTCTGTATAGTTACCTTACAGAACTGTTCGTTTTTCTCTTTGTTATTTTTGTTCAAGTGTTCTGATTAAATAAAATATCATGAACACGTACCACGCTGCGCTTTGGTCCAGTCATTTCCAGGAAGAGGAACGTGACAGAGGAAGCTGACAAGGAAGATAGAGGAGCGGGTATCATCATTTTCTTCTGCATAAAATGGAGGGTCTATGCAATGACATTCAATTGTAAAGCCAGATCCTCTGTTTCACTCATAAGTAGTGAAGACAGTGGTGTTTAATCTCTTCCTTGACCTATGGTGGCTGCATATAAATATCCTCATTAGTGTTTTATAATCATCAGTCTGTTAATCCTACTCTACTCTGGGATAGGGCTGATTTCTGAGATAGTTGCATGGCTGTTCTAAAAGTGACATACTTGCCCTGAGTGGAAATTGTATTTGATAAATGCAAATACAACTACATATGGATACCCTGGATTGTGTTACAATGAGATGCATCCGTAGCCGGATACAACACTTTCAGAGAGCTATGGGTATTTCACATTGGATATTTTAATTATTTAGAGAGCTAAATTAACCAACCATAGCTTTTAGTATTAAACTGACAGAGAGAGCAGTTGAGGTTTGAGGTTTGACATTATACTTGAACATGCCTTTAAATCTCCAAAGATGCCAAAGATTCAAAGACAGCTAAAGTTTGCTCCTTGTAAGTGCTCCATGTCACCATGTAATACTACAGGCATTTGGAATGCCTCAGAGCAATTTGAGGCTTAAGATGTTTTAAGTACCGGTATTCAAGTATTGCATCAAATGAAAGCATTGCAATTTATGACCCAGATTATGTCCTTTTAACTATTTAACTAACTATTTAGCAGTTTTATGGCTTGTGGTGGAAGCTGTTCAGGGTCCTGCTGGTTCCAGAATTGGTGCATTGGTACCGCTTGTCGTGCAGTAGCAGAGAGAACAGTCTATGACTTTGGTGGCTGGAGTCTTAGACAATTTTTATGGCCTTCCTTTGACACAGCCTAGTATAGAGGTACTGGATGGCAGGGAGCTCGGCACCAGTGATGTACTTGGCTGTCCGCACTACCTTCTGTAGTGCCTTGCGGTCGGATGCCAAGTAGTTGCCATACCAAGTGGTGTGCAGCCAGTCAAGATGCTCTCAATGGTGTGATGTCGGCGAACTTAATGATGGTGTTGGAGTCGTGCACAGCCACGCAGTCATGGGTGAACAGGGAGTACAGGAGGGGACTAAGCACGCAACCCTGAGGGTCCCTGTGTTGAGAGTCAGTGTGGCGGATGTGTTGTTGCCTGCCCTCACCACCTGGGGATGTCCCGGCAGGAAGTCAAGGACCCAGTTGCAGAGGTAGGTGTTCAGTCCCAGGGTCCTTAGCTTAGTGATGAGCTTGGAGAGCACTATGGTATTGAACGCTGAGCTATAGTAAATGAACAGCATTCTAAAGTAGGTGTTCCTTTTGTCCAAGTGGGAAAGGGGATTAGAGGTTGCGTCATCTGTGGATCTGTTGGGGAGGTATGCAAATTTGAGTCGGTGGTCTGGTGGTCTGCTAGAAACATGTAGGTATTACAGACTGTTTCAGGGAGAGGTTCAAAATGTCAGTGAAGATACTTTCCAGCTGGTCAGCACTTGCGCTGAGTACACGTCCTGGTAATCCGTCTTGCGGCCTTGTGAATGTTAACCTGTTTAAAGTTTTTACTCACATCGGCTACGGAGAGAGTGATCACACTGTTGTCTGGAACAGCTGGTGCTCTCAGTCATGGTTCAGTGTTGCTTGCCTTGAAGCGAGCATTGAAGGCAATTAGCTTGTCTGGTGGGCTTGCGTCACTGGGCAGCTCGTGGCTGGGTTTCCCTTTGTAATCTGTGATAGTTTGCAAACCCTGCCACCTCCGACGAGCAACAGAGCCGGTGTAGTAGGATTCGTAAGCGGCAGCTGTAGCCTTTAGCTCAGTGCGGATATTGCCTGTAATCCAGAGACTGATGTGAAAAACTCCTCAATGTCATCGGATGAGTCCTGGAACATATTCCAGTCTGTGCTAGTGAAACAGTTCTGTAGCTTTGAAAACAATACAAATTATAATAAAGATCTGCTGGTAGAAATTAGGTAAGATGGATTTCAGTTTTCCTGCATCAAAATAACCAGCCACTAGGAGCCTCTGGATATGCATTTTCTAGTTTGCTTATGGCCCTATACAGCTCGTTGAGTGCGGTCTTAGTGCCAGCATCGGTTTGTGGTGGTAAATAGAAGTCTACGAAAAATATAAATGAAAACTCTTGGTACGCAGCTATTGACTCATGAGGGGCAATGCTGTCTCATGGTGCAAACATCACCACTACAAAGGCCTTGCTCATCACAAATGGTCACAGAGGTTAGCAACTGCTTGTCTGCTGTAATATATATACAGTAAGTCATGGACGGTAGTATACCCAAAGCTATCTGCCTTTTAATGGTTTGATACAGTATAATGACCTCCTGTCCACTATGTAATGATGAATGGAGAGAGTGTCCCTGATCACTGATCTTCACGGGGCTCAATGAGGGATTAGACAGAGACGGGTTGTGAGGGTTCAGTGAGTCAGGTCAGAAATCCCTGGTCTGCAGATATGTGAAACATGATCTGCCCTCAGAGAGGGAGCACCTGCAGAGCCAAATATGTCAGATTGGAATAAGCAGCAAGATGGATTGAGCTGCACGCTTTCCCTTCTGATTCTGCCAACTGATAGGAAGGGAGCCAATTTCAGATGCAATAGCTCAGATATGAATGATGGCGCTCTCTCTAACAGACTGAGAGCATGCAAGTCAAGTCAATCTTCATGTTACAATCTTCACACGTTGTTAAAATAACTTTCAGTTCCCTTCACATATAGTGGGGATCATGCAAGGGTCATGGAGAGATTGTAATCTAGGTTGCAAGAACATTGTTATTTATTACACTCAACTATTGCAACACGATTTGGTAAAACAACTATTGAGCAAGATAAGGAGCCATGTGCAATTGCCATGTTGGCAATGTAATAATTAAGGAGAAGCAAACTTTAGCCTGGTTCTAAAATCTGCCTTGGTTGAGGCCCTGAACATCCCTATGATAACAAGATGCTGCTGAGAGTTTTGCTGCCCGAGGTGGCAGAAGCTGTTGCCACTGGTCAGGGGACTGCAATCACCAGCTCTGTTTGTGTGTGAGTGTGTGTGTGTGTGCACCAAGAACAATATGTGTGTGCTGTGTTGAAACAGTCAGCATGCAGTAAGTTACAGCTCTTCTGTCATCAGCCCTCCACAACTCCCCAAATGGAAATGGGTGCACCTAGGCAAGTTTTTCAGTGTCTTTAGACTGACAATTTCAAGATGTTATAGGCAAGAAACAAGGGAAAGAGAGTATAGGTAAAGTTTACCTGATGAGAATGGCCACCCCGACATCATCACAGTTCTGGTAGACTTTAGCCCAGGTGTCCTTGATCATCTCTCTCTCTGAGTCACAGAGTGGGTCTAGGCACTCCAGGCGATCTGCCTTTACCTCTCCCTGCTGCCTCTCCATCCAGGAGTCCTATAGTGCTGCAGGAGCGGTGTGTTGAAGACAGGTGATAAGAGTCCCCAAGAACACAACCCCCACCCAGTTCCCTTTGTTTACACAGTCTCTCTCGTTCAAACAATCACATTTTTATTACCCTTCTCTTGCTGAGACCATCTCTTAAACTTTTCTGACTGAGTGAATGAGGAACACACTAAAAAGCGAGAGGAAGAGAGCGCACACAGAGTGAGGAGGAGCCACACACCTCTCTCTCTCTCCCCCTCTCTCTTTCTCTCCCCTCTCCCTCCCCACCCAATTTGGTACTTGCCTATTTTCTGTTTTTGTGTGTTAATCAAATCAAATTTTATTGGTCACATACACATGTTCAGCAGATATTATTGTGGGCGTAGCGAAATGCTTCATGTGTGTGAGTGAGTGTGTGTGTGTGTGTGTGTGTGTGTGTGTGTGTGTGTGTGTGTGTGTGTGTGTGTGTGTGTGTGTGTGTGTGTGTGTATGGGAGGGGAGGGGATATTGAGAGGAAAAGCATTCAGATTTTTCAAGAGTAATATGTGAAAAACAGTTAACAGCTATAGGGCATTGAGAAAATTATCTGCTGCATTAGACAAAATGTTATGTTTGCTCTCATATGAACACAGATAAAGGGCATTGCTCAAAAGATTAAGGTACGCTAGAAATGGAGCAGTCTTTTGTTGGTTTAGTTTTCCTCCATAAAAAAGGAAAGATCATATCAGTAACTAGAATTTTGTCCACAGGTACACTCCCTGAAGTATCAAGTTGCACATTTACAAACCTCGACATTTCATGGCTTGTTTACTGTTGGCAGTGTTATCTCCAGACATGTCTTGTTATGAATTAACTTTCATCCTCCTTATTCTTTTGAGATTGTGCTTTGACATTAGTGTAGAAGTGACCTTAATATCTCACAATCTCCTTCTTTCCGTCCTTGTGGTTTGGTAATAATAGATACAGTAACAACAGAGGGGGTTGGGGACCTAATCAACAAGAGACTTGTGGATTGGATGTGTAAGCAGAAAGTAGGTTATATGGGAGTCAAAAAATGACTATCATATAAGGGTTACAAGCTTGAGCTGATACATGTTCAACACCTTGCTTTGTGAGGTCCAATTCCTGTAAGAGTTCTTCTAAACTTCTCCATCAAGGAAATCTATGTAAAACATGAAAGATGTCCATAGAGAGGACAGTTTTCACTTGTACTTTTTCATATGAGAGGGATCGATGTTTTGCAAGATATAAACTATAAAGTAGTGTGAACTTGAACACATACCCATGAATTAAGGGCAGGTTTGCTGGGTGTGGACGTTGTCTTGTCAATGAAAAATATATGGGGAATAGGTTAGTCAAGCGGTGAGCAGTGCAAGCTGGAACATGTGCCACTGTGACTCTGTAATTGATATTGTGAATTTGATACACTGGACTGCTTTCCACATGATGCTAATGATCTTCCAGGGTCTTCAGTAGGCTTTAGCTTACACTCACAAGACACGGCTTGCAAAGTATTTCACATAAAAAATATATTTGTTACAGCACGGATCTTTCTCCTTATGTCCTGGCATATTAGTGTGTAGCCCAAACTGTTTGAACGCTACAGACAGAAGTTGGCAGATCGCCCAAAACGCTTGAGAACACCATCGTGTTCATGAGAGTCTCATCTTCCCATAGAGGGGTCCTAATTGATTTCTAGGCCAAACCGTTTGGACGCTACAGACGATTTTGTGAGAATACCGATTTTCGGGATATCTCATGGTCTGACTAACAAAACCGCTCTAGCTTGGTCACCTTTCACCGCAGATGCGGAAGTGCGACATAGGCAAATGCGGTGGATTGAGACACATCCAATGAAAAAAAAACCCCCAGATCTCTAGCTTAAACTGACAGCTTTTGATGTTTATTTATTTATTATTATGCTAATTCGATTTCCAAGGGGCGCTGACATCAACCTTAGGGGGTGACGGATTTTGATGGGCATTTTTTTTATTGTGTTACTTAGATTGACGCACGGGTCTGATTAAAACTTGACAGTTGTTGACCTCAAGGTTATTTTGAGCAATTGCAAGAAGAAATCAAGTGAACAGGAACCACCTACACACACACACACACAGACATCACAGGTGCTAAAATGTTTCCATGCTTATTTTATACATAGCCTAAAGGAAAACATGAATGTATTGTTTTTGGGTATCCTTTGTAGGATAGATAGATCAGAGATGTCCTGTCAACACAGCAGTAGTGCATCACATCAGCACTATCCGCATGATGATTGCTGCAAGAAGCAAATCAGATGTTCAACTAAACTCTTCACTTCAAGCCCAAAGTTCGGCTGATGGCGATATTGAATCATTTCATTTTACCGTCCAAACGCATTTTTTCACCCCTAACCTAATAGAGCTCCACAGTGGTGTTGTCATAATACAAATAGAACGTAGTGGTCAAACGGGGAAATGGTTCCAATCATTTTTACACTATTCGTTTTTCCCATAGGGGATTTTAGAAACACTTAAAATAAAGGCTGTGTTTCGTGTAGGCTTACATTGGCATGATGTTTTGATAACCATGTACATCTCTCTCTGAGTTTTATCAAAAATATTCGGCTCTATTTACTCTCATATAATCGAAAAAGCTAATTAGCATCAAAGTAGACATCATGCAAGACTACAAATCCATGCAAGCTCCTGACTGATGTTTTTGACTCATTCAGTAAAAATAACAAATCTTTTGACTAATTTAGTTCATTTGAGTAAGTAATGCCCAGAGCACGCAGGACCACCGACCAGCAAATTATGAACTAAAAACTCCAAAGAGTCATGATTCTTACAAGCCTCTCATTCACATCTCATAAATCCAGCCCAGTGATTATATGATTATATGAGGGCTGCATGTCAGTGCAAGAGGTGTCCCTACATTCCCTGGTTCAAATCCAGGCTGTATCACATCTGGCTGTGATTGGGAGTCCCATAGGGTGGCGCACAATTGGCCCAGTGTCGTCTGGGTTTGGCTGGGGTGGGCCATCATTCTAAATAATAATTTGTTCTTAACTGACTTGCCTGGTTAAATAAAATACAATATTAGAATAAGATGGACGGTGAAATGAAACGACTCTGCCGGCCTTTGGGCTACTTGACTCCCAGTGCAGGAATCTATATAACTAATTGATTCAAAAACACTCCCGTTTCCAACTAAAAATACATACATTACTAACTCAACTAATAACAGGCGGCAGGTCTGTCAAATAAATAAATAAATATTTCCCCAGATTGGTATTTTGATTCGGGTCAGGATTCTTTTTTTTTGTGTTGTTCATCTCTTCATCTCCAGCCAACCACACACAGTCAGACAGACAGCAAAGCTAAAGAGGAGCTAGCCGCAAGCAATTTATTTCACTCAACTAGCATAACTATCTTGGGAGATTATATTCATACTGGATTTAATAAGGTCTAATAATAACAAAGTGCATTTTAACATCAACGTCGCACGTTTTTGTATCTTTCTTCGTATGACTACCTAACAGTTAGCTTAGCTTGCTAGCAAGCTGCAAGTGTGGTAACGTTAGTTTGAGAAGAAGCTAGCTAGCGGTTTACACAGGTGCTAGCTAGCTAACAAGCTGCCAGAATGAATGTCGCAAAAAGTGGTTATCGGGTATTCTCTGCCAATTCTACTGCAGCATGTACAGAACTAGCCAAGAAGATAACTGAGTATGTATATTTTATTGTTCTAGCTAAATGTATGTGTTATGATAGATAGCTAACCAGATAATGTTGCTAGCTAGCTCGCTAAAATGTGTATGCTGGTGTTTGCAGGTGCATGGCCACAGATGAAGTAATTTGAATTTAGCCAAGGGTCTTGCTTATCTATTGGATTAATGAGTTGGTAATTTGCTAGATGTTGACAATGACATCCAGAGGCTTAAGGGAATTGATTTAATGTGAGACAATGTTGGGTGTCTCGGCTGTGTGAAACTGGGAACTGTCTGTTATTAACGTTAGTGACGTTGAAACAGGGAGCGAGTGCCTGTGATCGAGCTGAACTCTTCCCATGTCTAGATATGCAAGGTAGTGGGCCCACTGTCTCTGAATTACATTGTGACACATTACAACATGTTGCTCGTTTGCTTGGGTTTCAAATGGTAGAGGTACAGCAGGCTTAGTCAGAGTGGGATCAGTTTCCATGCAGGGCCTCTGTCCTGTCTGAATAAGACACATCACAGTGTCATACCTCTTGTACTGATTTGTCTGGTGTGTTTTTTCACAGACGACTAGGAGTTGAATTGGGCAAGTCGGTGGTCTATCAAGAGTCCAATAGAGGTGAGTTGAAACTAATGATGTATATAACAGGGGAGGCTGCTGAGGGGAGGACAGCTCATAATAATTGTAATAATAACATGGAAACCATGTGTTTGATACCTTTCCATTGACTCAATTCCAGACATTATTATGAGCCGTCCTTCTCTCAGCAGACTCCACTGGTATACAGTGCATTCGGAAAGTATTCATACTCCTTCACTTTGTTACGTTACAGCCAATATTCTAAAATGTATTTAAAAAAAAATAAAAATCCTCATCAATCTACACACAATATCCCATAATGACAAAGCGAAAACAGGTTTTTAGAAATGTTTGTAACTGTATTACAATTTTGAAACTGAAATCACTTATTTACATAAGTATTCAGACCCTTTGCTATGAGACTCAAATGTTTCTAAAACTTGATTGGAGTCCACCTGTGGTAAATTCAGTTGATTAGACATGGAATGGCACACACCTGTCTATATAAGGTCCCACAGTTGACAGTGCATGTCAGAGAAAAAAACAGGTCATGAGGTCGAAGGAATTGTCCGTATAGCTCCGAGACAGGATTGTGTCGAGGTACAGATCTGGGGAAGGGTACCAAAACATTTCTGCAGCATTGAAGGTCCCCAAGAACACAGTGGCCTCTATCATTCTTAAATGGAAGAAATTTGGAACCACCAAGACTTTACATAGAGCTGGCCACCCAGCCAAACTGAGCAATCGGGTTGAAGGGCCTTGGTCAGGGAGGTGACCAAGAACCCGATTCCTCTGTGGAGATGGGAGAACCTTCCAGAAGGACAAACATCTCTGCAGCACTCCACCAATCAGGCCTTTATGGTAGAGTAGCCAGACGGAAGCCGCTCCTCAATAAAAGGCACATGACAGCCCGCTTGGAGTTTGCCGAAAGGCACCTAAAGACTCTCAGACCATGAGAAACAAGATTCTCTGGTCTGATGAAACCAAGATTGAACTCTTTGGCCTGAATGCCAAGTGTCACGTCTGGAGGAAACCTGGAACCACAGGGGTGAAGGTTCACCTTCCAACAGGACAACGACCCATAGCACAAAGCCAATACAACGCAGGAGTGGCTTCGGGACAAGTGTCCTTGAGTGGCCCAGCCAGACATTGAGTGGCCCAGCCAGGGTCTGGACTTGAACCTGATCGAACATCTCTGGAGAGACCTGAAAGTAGCTGTGCAGCAACGTTCCCCATCCAACCTGACAGCGCTTGAGAGGATCTGCAGAGAAGAATGGGAGAAACTGCCCAAATACAGGTGTGTCATGCTTGTAGCGTCATACCCAAGAAGACTCAGGGCTGTAATTGCTGCCAAAGGTGCTTCAATAAATTACTCAGTAAAGGGTCTGAATACTTATGTAAATGTGATATTTCTGTTTTTTTATTTGTAATAAATTTGCACAAATTTGTAAACATTTTTTTTTCTTTGTCATTACGGGGTATTGTGTGTAGATTGTGTGTAGAACCATCAATTTTATTTTTCGTTCTGTTGCACTGTTCCGACAGCAAAATTAATTTGTGAACCGTTTCTAACCCCAAAAAACGTTTTATATCATTCCTTCCTTTTTAAACCTCTGAAATGGAAGATTTAAAAAAAACATTTAGTTCGAAATTAAATCACCACCAATTAGTGCGGATAGAATAGCTTGCTATGGAGCGGGCAAGCTATTTACATGGATTGGACAGACAAGTGTAGGGTGCGAGATGGGACTGAAATTGAGAGCGAGAGAGGGAGGGCTTTGTATAGGCACTTTGTTGCATTTTTTGTGGGACTGGAAAAAATGCCTGGAACATAAAATAATGTTATTAACCGGTTCCCATACTTTTAAAATAACTGTTCTGTTCCAGAACAGTCTAGATCACGTTCGTTACCGATTCTGTTCCTCAAAAAAAAAAATGGTTTTGTTCCCTGAACCAGTTCCAACTCCTAGTTGAAACCCAGTCACTCTGCCTACTCTGCTAATACAAAGGACAACTTATTTGTTTGGCCTGATACAAAGCATTTTTCTCTTTTAGATAAAATGACATGTTACAGATAAGTGTTTACAATGGCTTGATAATTATGTCTGAACTGAGTGTTATGCCCTAGTTGACATAAACAAGTCTAGGCACATTTGGGGAGCTGTAAGTGTAAAGTTAGCATTTTACCCACACTTGCTGTTGATTCAACTTTATGTGACCCTTGATAGAGACCAGAGTAGACGTGAAGGAATCTGTTCGTGGCCAAACTATCTTCATCATCCAGACCATACCCAGGTGAGTAGACTGAAATATGTCATCTCCTCCATACTTCTGTTCTAGGACACACACACACCTATACTGTGTGTGTAATGTGGTGCAGCCTTTAGGACTATGCATATCAATCTATGTTGTAGGAGGGGTATTCACACAGTCAGATCACGTGTTAGGTTGCATTACCCATATTCAAACCTGTTTGATTCACACATTATATATCAGGCACAAGCTCATCTACCATAATATGAATAGCTACCAGTGTTATTAATAGCCATCCTCTTATCTGTCATCTGACTTGACGTACACAAGCTGTACTGAGCATATGTTGTTGCCCTCTGCTGGAGAGTTGCTCAGCATGAGTTTGCACTGACCGCACCATAAATGTGACCATTATTTGTTATTGACACTTTTCCCTTGTTTTAACCAGAGATGTCAACACGGCCATCATGGAGCTGCTGGTCATGGCCTACGCCCTTAAGACCTCCTGTGCAAAGAACATAATTGGGGTCATTCCCTATTTCCCCTACAGCAAGCAGTGCAAGATGAGAAAAAGGGGTTCCATAGTGTGCAAGCTGCTGGCTTCCATGCTAGCCAAAGCAGGTATTTACAGCCTGTATGCAAGTGTTAACAGTTTACTGTGTTAAAGGAAAATGTATACATTTTTCAACTTCATATTTGTAATCTTCAGCCCCACCCCAACATCAAAATATGTGAAAATGGCACGTTTTTTTGTTTTGTGGAAAAAATATAGAGGAAGATAAGTGTTTCCAAAGACGTCAGCGGTGTGCATCATGTGATTTTAACCAATAATGAGTAGGCATTGACTTCTAATTGTCTACTAGTTGGTTGTTATCATTGGAAGCACTCATCCACCTATTTATTTTTACTACAAAATAGAAACGTGCCATTTTCACATGTGTTGATGTTGGGGTTGTGCTGGAGAAGAATTTGAAGTGGAAAATATTTTACATTTCCCTTTAAACTTGCCACTGTGGCTGATTTCTCATTCTGCACCCTCTCTTAAAAGCAGTCTGCTGTTTCTTCAGTCTCTTTTCTCATCCTCTCTCTTTCTCCTTCCAGGTTTAACTCACATCATCACCATGGACTTACATCAGAAGGAGATCCAGGGCTTCTTCAGTTTTCCAGTGGACAACCTGCGTGCCTCCCCCTTCCTGCTTCAGTACATCCAGGAGGAGGTAACCATCTCACTGTAGCTCATGTGCCATGCCTGGTAGTAAAGTTGTAAGATAGTAAACTACACACAGCAGCCTATTCGATGTAAAATGTGGGCTCCTCTCACTTCCCTTCAGGTCCCAGATTACAGAAACGCCATTATTGTTGCAAAGTCACCGTCTGCTGCTAAGAGGTAACATACTATTTAGTTACGGAGGCCTGGAGTGTGATCATCTAATGTAAATAATGTAAAAGGGTGTCTGCATTTCTCCAGTGTTTTCTTGCTGTTGTCTTTCAGAGCTCAGTCCTATGCAGAGCGACTGCGTTTGGGCCTGGCAGTGATGCATGGCGAGGCTCAGTGTTCAGAGTCTGACATGGCGGACGGACGACACTCTCCCCCCTGTGTCCGTAACACCTCAGGACACCCTGGGCTGGAGCTGCCTTGTAAGACCTCTCTAGAAGCCCTATATAGCTTATAGCTTGGTAACTAGCCAGGTGTAGTTGTAGTCAGTCTGCCATCAGATCAAATTGAAACTGTATCTTTGTCTGTAGCTTCCCCAATTCTTTAGTGTTGGTCAGGCTGTGTCTGTAAGATATAGATGGATGCATAGATGCCTGTACTCGTCAATGGTTGCATCCAAAAATATGTTAAGTGTAGTGTGAAATGTTCAAGTCTCTGAATTATTTGAAGAATTATTTCAACCCCCCAAAATATCCATTGCAAAATCCTCATCATATGGATTTAATGTCAGCACTAACAGCTTCATAAGTGATGATTCTGCTATAACCATTTTAACACCTGACATTATTTTTTAAAGGATCTTGAATTGTGTAGCCTATTTACTGCACGTTCTAATTCCACAGATACACTGTCTCTACTAATGTTGCGACCTTAGCCTCTCTAAAATGTAAAGGCATTCATACCAAATCGTTTTAGAATGGTTTGCATGTTTAAAAATGACATTTTGTTTTTCATTTTGAGAGAATGACACTAACTTGATATTGAATATGTCTCATTTTCTCAGTACATTCACGGTAAGGCTGTTAAAACAGTTGGGTCTGACAAAACATGGTCAGACTTTCTGTCTGGGCTTTGTGTCATTGGCAAATGACTCCAGAGTATTTATTATGCCAACTGGCTGTGTCCCCCTTCAGCTTTAGTGTTTGTAATAATATTTATATTATTTACTTAATTTATTATCCTTGACTTAAAAAATCCTCTTATTGTAAGCCTGGGTCAGTTGCAAACTGTCCTACACATTTCTTGAATGAATAAGCTTAGAGGAATGGTTTTGGATTCTTCACGGGTTAGCTTTAACGATTTTGCTTCATGTAAGAGGATTTTCCCAGTCCTGGCTTCATGTCTTCGTAGTCTGTTATGTCGAGTCTCTGTGGATGTGTGTTAACGTGGTGTTTATTTGTTGATAATAGCTGGCAGCAAACAACAAGCTCCGTTCCCAGGCATAGAGCTCCCAAGTACGACCGTAAACTTAATTCACTTTTGACCACCAAATGGTTCCTCTCCAAATGGTTCCTAAATGCGTGCATGTAGTGATCAAAGGTTTTCGAATCATCTTGCCAACAAACAGTCTTAAGTGCAAGGTCCTCAGTTGTGATTGAGGAAAGCATAACAAAGACAATCAATGGTCCAATTACAAATGATCTGGATCAGTTAGTTGATGTGGTCCAGCGCTACAGATCCATAGTGGATGTACTGACGCCTATGTACCCTCACTGCATACTGTTGAGATCCTCATCAGGAATGGATCAATGTCGTCCTTGATCCACAGTCAGGTCTCCAGCAGTGTGCCGGTGTCAGAGGCAGAGACTTCAGACTGTTTTGCAAGATGGCCTGAAAGCCCTCCGTTAGTTGCTTTGTGAGACTCTCTTCAATCATCTGACAAATGGAACCATTTCTCCCAGATACATCTTTTTATTTTCATCCGGACTCATCTTGCCAATCAACACATCATGCTTCCCTATTGAAGCCTTGCCCGAAGGAGTCTGGTTTACACCTGGCCTTCAGAAATGCATGTTTTGAATACTAATTAAGGATGCCTTTGATATGTAGGCCTAATACATCATGATAGGAAGAGGAAACAGGATAATCCTTTTTTTCAGAATCTTAAGCAAATATCCAGATTTTTGGGTGGGTGGCAGCATGTTGTTCTTGTGTGTGCTGATGAACACAGTACAGTACACCACAGTAGGTCAGGTCAGGGTTATGCTGTGTTCACCCTATTCCCTGCTGCCCATACAAACCACTGGGCTGCTGTGTCACGCACCTTGGGCCTTCCCACATTTAAATAACTATAAATCCTAAACGTGGACCCTACATGTCAATAACAACACATCTACTGGTTTGGGTGTGAATATGAAATTTGATTATAACCTCAAACCATGACTATCCCATATTAGTTGTATTATAGCATATGTATTCCTTAACTCAGCAATGCTGGCTTCTAGCTTCATTGAGAGGATTGCTGAGATCTTCAGGCTTTTCAACTCTTGCCTCACATATCCAAGACAAGTTTATCTCTAACATATGTGTAGGCCTAACTATAGTTTTTACTAGATCATTTTGATTCATTTCTATATTCTACCTGAAAACATTCTAGGTAGTACCTCTTTAAGACTACAGAAGGTTTTAAGACCTAGTGGTGATGTTGATGCATTTTGAAAAGCTGAAATGTTCCAGTGCTTATTATTGCTTGTGTGTGGTCCCCTGTAAGGAAGGCATGTGTTCCAGGAAGGAATGTGTTCCTGGCATGAACCTGTGTTCCCTGCTCATCTCTAGCTTCCACTCCCACAATCAGCTTCCCCACTCTGGCTGGCTGATTGTCCATCCGCTGATTGTGCGCTTCCCCCATTGACTGACAACAGTGGTGTTCAATAAGACAAACCTGGAACATTAGTAAGCGTGTGATTACCTCATCAGTGCTTGTCTGCCTCTATCGTTTTTGATGGATTAACGACAAGATTAGGTTGTGCATATTGCTATATGCAAACTGTTGCCAAATGTCTGCACTGAGCTCTGAGCAGACAGTGTGTTGTGGAGGTCATTTAATATCAGCGTCTGATTGGGTATGCTGGGCAAAAAGCCTGTCATTTTGATTATCCTTGTGCTGGAATGAGTTTGGCATTCCATTTAAATCTATAAGGGTATAATTGGGACAATTGACAGAATTTATCTAATTTCCAAAAAACATCTCATTTTGAAAAGAGAATGTTAGTCAGTTACCCAGAAGGGGGGGAATTGCATGGAACATCAACTATTAATTGAAGAATACATAATCATAACAGTGATTGAAATTGGACTTTGTAATTGTGGAAAGCTCATACTTTTTAACCCATTTTACCCAATCTACTCTGAGATGTATCCTCATTAGTTTTACTGTTTATGCCTATGGATACTGTATGTGATGACTAGCAGTGACCTATTCGTTCTTCCTTTCAGTAATGATGGCCAAGGAGAAGCCCCCGATCACTGTTGTAGGAGATGTGGGAGGAAGAATCGCCATCATTGTTGTAAGAAATGTGCCCCTTTGTTTGGGCCATTTGTGGTTTTGTCCTGGAAGGCCTGTGCTAAAATGAGCCACGTGAAATTAATTTGCAACATTTTGCCACATTGTATTTAATAACAGAATATGACAGCCTTAGATTATGGATGAAGGAACTACAGGCGTACATCATTTCCAATCCTGTGGTTGCCGTTCTTTCCCAGGATGACATCATAGACGACGTGGAGGACTTTGTGGCGGCAGCTGAGATTCTGAAGGAGAGAGGAGCTTATAAGATCTACATCATGGCTACACATGGGCTGCTGTCTGCCGATGCCCCCCGTCTTATTGAGGAGTCCGCCATCGACGAAGTGAGATACAGATGTAGGATCTTCATTTCAGACAGTCTGCTACAGAAGGAAAATAATCCTGCAGCAACAGGAAATGTGAATTATTATGTGGATTATAATTAATAGATATTTTTGTAGGGGTTGATACATTTTTCATGAGGGAAAATCAATTGGAAATGACAAACTTCAGAAGCCTTTTTAAACTTCAAATACACTACAAGTTTTAGATTTCCTGCATTACATTTCCTGCAACAGGGTGATCAAATTAAGATCCTACATCTGTAACAGCAGCCCTGTGTTCTGAATTTATCACTACATCTTGAAAGGGGAAGTGCTCAGTTCCTCATCGTAAAAGCTTTTCAGTCACTTTACAACAGAAAGGCAGTGGCAACACTTTCTATGTACCACCTGTGTGCAAGGTATTGCAACTTGATTCGTAGGATGTTTCGTCGTCTGTATAAAGGCTGTTATAAGATACGGTAGTCAGGCACAGTTCAGTCTGGGAATGAGACAAAATAGACCACGCCGACGAACGGTTGAAAGCAGCGGGTGGCACGGCCATCCTATCGCCTTCGACCACAGTACATTGTCCATCATTTTCCATTTATTTCCAAGCGATTCCACATGTAATATCAACACTGTTCGTGGACACCCACCAGGTGATCTACTGCACACGGCCGACCTTCGTTATGGTGTTTCCTCCTCTGATCCCTGTCTGTCTGCCTCCCAGGTGGTGGTGACTAACACCGTCCCTCACGAGGTACAGAAGCTCCAGTGTCCCAAGATCAAGACAGTGGACGTCAGTATGATCCTGGCCGAGGCCATCCGACGCATCCACAACGGGGAGTCCATGGCCTACCTGTTCCGCAACATCACGGTGGACGACTAGGCCAGAGACATAGGGTTGAGTCTGTGCTGGAGGTGAGGTGTTTGGAGAAAGGCTGGTGGTATACACGCTATGGTCCCCTCCTCTCTCCACAGTGCTAGAAGTGCATACTGTCCCTGTTGTCTGCACCTTCACATACAGCCTAGTTCAGATGACTAGGACGAGGGGGAGTACCGTCATCATATCCCCTCTTACAAACCAATAAAATGCATTTTCATCAGCTTTTAGTGCACGAAACATAACATGGAGTTGCTCAATAAAAGTGATAAAAGAAACAAAAAGTTAAGCAATACTAAAAGGTTGATTTAACGTGCATATTTGTTGTCAGGTCATTTGTGTTTTTTTTGCCTTACTATGCTAAGGTCTGGCAAACCAGCAATGCATGAATTACTGTACCTCACCTCCATGGTAGTTTTGATGTCTTTTTTAATTCCTCCATGCTTCAAGATAGGAAGGGATTTGTTATTTTGTTGGTTCACGTTCACTGTTTTCCCACCTGAATAAAAGGTGTAGGGTGAGTGTTACGATGAAAACTAGCTTTCCTTGTCTAGCCCAGGGGTGGGGAAAATATGTATTTTTTGTGGGGGGGGGGGGGGATTTATTTTGGGTCAAAAAACTCCAGGCCACTCTTGAATGTCTGAAGCTAGATAGAAAGTATGTAGATATTATAATGGGCCGATATTTTTTTCAAATACATGCCCTTTTTCTGGCCCACAAATTGCTTTTGAAGAAAATCTGTGCCGCCTTCTGATAAATGTTGAAATCCCGATGTGGCCCTCGAGCCAAAATGATTGCTCACCCCTGGTCTAGCCACTGTCAACATATCTAATGATGGCTTTTTCTTCAGTTCTCCGTTATGAAGGAGGGTGACCGTATTTCACTCTGTTGAAGTATCTTCCCAATAACATCACTTATTACTTGAATCATTTCCCCCCCACCTCTGGCCCTCCAGGCCTACCGAGCACTGTGACTGCTTTGCATTTAGATGCAGGTGTGTTAATGCAAAACCTACTGAGAACAAAGCTAAAGGAACCCTAGTACAGCAGCTCCCAACCAGTTCTGTGTTCTGTGTGACACCTAAGCCTCGTGAATTCAGGCTGACTCACCAAATATATCTAATAAGACCACATGTATTGTTTACCACCACCCATTAGGCCACAGATTAGGAACTTTTGACCCACCATGTTTGAATCCCAAACAGTGTCCTAGTCATTGTTACTGTATTGGTCCAGTCAGTCAACTATTCTCTGTGTAACTGTAACAAATGTCATGATTGCCACAGATCGTTGGGCAAACTGTATAACATCAGCTGGATATCGGAATGGATATAACCTTTTATATTAAAGGGGGATATGACATCCTGACTCTGAAGTAGACTTTCCTATATAGTCTTGTTGCTTCTCATTGGCATTCAGAAAGACTGACAATATATGCATTATGTGTCCATGCTGATGTCATGGTTTTGAATATAGAAATTGTAATCGTGACCCTTTACCGTATGATGTATGGAATTGTGGTGTCAACTTGCCGATCAGGAGGACTGAGATCTGTCATGATGGATGCCATTTAGTGTCCCCTGTGAAAAGATGTGGACTAATAGTCAAACTGATGTTCAAGGGAAGTCGTGTCTGAACACTCTGTTGGACCTTTAAGCTCAGGGAGATATGCTTCTGAGGCAAATGCATAATGTATGTGAAGGAAAAACGCTCTTAATGCTTGTGCCTATGTCTCTGGTACAGCAAAGTCTGCAAATGTAAATGTGTTGCATTCCGTTCGGCAGAACTTTCTCTTTACCATTCTTTGTTACTTTTGTTGTTGACATTCGTTCTTTTGTTATCCTGTAGGATGTGATAATTGTAAACCGCTAACTATACCTGTGTACAGACATGAGGAAAGGTCCGTGGAGAGAAATAGCTGTTGCTATGCCAACTCATATCCATGTCTTCCGATAGCACATTGATTTGTTACTTCACTCTCATTGTCTGATCTTGATGTAGCCTATTTGTGAGTTTATGATTTAATCTAATAATTGGTGTCTGCATCCAATTTTTTGTAAGTTAAAATAAACCTTTGGCTCCATTTGTTTTTGCCAGACTTTTTATTGGTGAACAAAATTGTAATGTGTTTAATAATGTAACCAGTTACATTTTATTCTGGAGAATTCTAGTATCTCTAGTCTTAACAATCATTTGAGTCTTCTGTTAAAATGAACCCTTCACATTATTCAGGTCAACCTTCATCAGATCCCAGAACTATTGATTTGTAGTTACACAATTATTTGACCATCGTACAATCCCAATATTGTCAGTTGTTATACTTGATCAGGGGAAAATACCACTGAGTTTTATCTATGCTTTGATCAGAGAATATTACTTCTGGTTTGTGTTGTTGTAGTATAGCTACCTAATGCAGTTAGTGGACAGTACAGTGAGACAACTTCTTCAGATGAAGTCAGGGACCCTTTACTTGTTCCAAACTTCTCAGGTTTCTACTCATCACTGAGGAGCTTTGACCAAGTCGAGGGGCAGAGACGGACTAGAAAACTCTTATCCCATGCAGTGGAGGCATTGGTAAGGATGCACATGCTAAAATACTTCACCACTCCTAAGAACTGTAAAAAGGTATGATAGAGACATTATAGACTAGTAATAGAATCTCTTTTAACTAGAAGTGCTCACTTCTGATGTTGGCCCTATGAAGTCTTGGATAATTTGCATGCATAATATTTAGGAGCTGTAAGTTAGCCCATCACCTATAAAATAAATTGTACATTCTTTAAGTTTTGATAGATGGTAAACGGAAGCCCTTCCAACCCCGGAGAGAGTGGTACGCACCTGAGTGTGGGTCTCTGTCGGTGCGCGGTGGTGAGTGTGAACCAGCTGGTGCATTGACAGCTGTGTGTTTAAACAGGACTCAAAGAGGAACTAGAGTGTCACAGATCATAGGTCACTTCCTCGTCTGGGCAGAGGGAAACAATGCACCATGTTTCTGTGTGTGGCTGGAAAGGGGAAACATATTTCTATGTGCATGTGTGTGCACAGTACTATATATTAGAATTATCACTAGAGCACAGTTGTTACAGTCTTAACTTTCATTAAGTACACTTATACTGGATTCTGATTGTTACTATGGAAACATTATCTGCAGGTAATTGTTGATATAGATAGCTATAGGAAGGCATATGCTAAATCTGAAATGTCTATGCAACCATATTATATAACTGAAATTATTTGTGGCAGTGTCAGGTTAATGATGCATTGATCAGGAAAGTAGAATTTCACAATCTTTTCATATGGAACCTAGACATGATTCCCTGCAGAATGTTTTCTGTTACTAGCCATGTCAATGATCTGGGCATTGGAGGAACAAGTTGACATCCTGCCGAGCAGCACAAACAAAGGTCTTTTGTCTGGCACAGTGAGATGTTCCCTAGTATTTTATTTCTGCTCTGGGCAGGTTTTGTATTTACTAACGGGTTTCCCCATAGATTTCAAGGTGCATTGTGTGACAGACAAGCAATGTCAAAAACATATAGGCCTACCACTAGAGGGTAATGTGAGACAACTTACTGTAACTGGTGACATTTTAACATTTTTTATTTAACATTTTATTTAGCTAGGCAAGTCAGTTAAGGACACATTCTTATTTACAATGATGGCCTACCAAAAGGCCTCCTGCGGGGACAGGGGCTGGGATAAAAAATATAATATAGGACCAAACACACATCACGACAAGCAACACCACAACACTACATAAAGAGAGACCTAAGACAACATAGCAAGGCAGCGACACATGACAACACAGCATGGTAGCAACACAACCTGACGACAACAACATTGTAGCAACACAACATGGCAGCAGCACAAAACATGGTACAAACATTATTGGGCACAGACAACAGCACAAAGGGCAAGAAGGTAGAGACAACAATACATCACGCAAAGCAGCCACAACTGTCGGTAAGAGTGTCCATGAATTAGTCTTTGAATGAAGAGATGGAGATAAAACTGTCCAGTTTGAGTGATTTTTGCAGCTCGTTCCAGTCACTAGCTGCAGCGACCTGAAAATAGGAGCGACCCAGGGATGTGTGTGCTTTGGGAACCTTTAACAGAATGTGACTGGCAGAACGGGTGTTGTATGTGGAGGATGAGGGCTGCAGTAGATATCTCAGATAGGGGGGACTGAGGTCTAAGAGGGTTTTATAAATAAGCTTCAACCAGTGGGTCTTGCAACAGGTATACAGAGATGACCAGTTTACAGAGGAGTATAGAGTGCTGTGATGTGTTCTTTTAAGGAGCATTGGTGGCACATTTGATAGCCGAATGGTAAAGAACATCTAGCCACTTGATTTCACCCTTACCTGCCGATCTACAAATTACGTCTCCGTAATCTAGCATGGGTAGGATGGTGAAGATGCTTGAAGAGGTAGGATACTTATTGAAGGTTTTGGGAGGAAGTGATTTTTGAGGAAGTGGATTTGTGATACTGGTATGATGTTTTGGGATGATTCTACACCCCTGGTAATGAAGCTGACTTTATTATCAGCTTGTTGATTGTATGCTTGTTTGTGTTCTTTTTATTTATTCCAGAGCTTGGCCAGGTCTCTGCTGCAATCATACTGGAAATTGACAGATTTTTTGGTGGTATTGCTTTGTAAGTTGTTCTAAATATCATCTCTGGCTAGTCTGTTATACAGTCTCTGGCTTGTTGAGTTTTGACTTGAGTAAAGAGATTTGATGTTTGCATGATAAATGAGTCCTTGTCACACCTCATACCAGATGTGTTATTACTTGGCCATTAGTTTATTGCACTTTTGTTTCCAATAAGAACCTGTCAAAATGAGTCCACCGAAAATGACCATGACTAATACTTTGATATATAATAATATTTTATTTATCATGAATAGACAATATATATACAAGTAATAAAACCATAATGTATTTGTTATACTGTTTTGGTGAATAAACATGATTTAATCATCAACATGTACTTCAAATTGTCATAGAAAAACAATACACTCTATATAATTTATATTTGAACACATTTTGTAAGTTTTTTAATAAATAATATCTGTGCAAAATAACTCCAAGTGCATATGAATATTGCCAAACAACAAATTGGTATTATAGAATGAGGAACGCAACCAGAGTTGATTCAGACAATGACAAGCAAAATAAAGATTTGTCACAAAGAAACTTCACTTGATGAATAAAAAAGCTCTCATGACACATTGTCCAAATTCAGCTTTTGCCTAATTAGCCACAACTGTCTATCTTCACAGCTATTGCAAGTGAACAACGTCGACACTTACAAAAGGCAAATACAACAGTAACATAGTAGGACATAGATTGAAAACTTGACAAAGTACGCTCATTGACACTTTTGCACTGTCACAGTATATTTTTTAACAATGACACTACCCCATTCAGGACATTCAGTGTTCTTGCACTTCTTTCATTTAGTTTCAGCTTTATCAATGTCCCGCACCTGTGTGATGTCATTAGTTCCGGTTCCCCTTTAACAGTCAGTGTTCCTTTCCTCTACTTCAGTGGAAATGCTGTGGTGGAGATACTTAAGATGGTTAGATGAGGAGGCTTACAGGGAATTGAAGCCGTCAGACTCCAACTCAGCAGCACGGTCTATAGCAGCAGCAGTAGTAGCACATTCAACACCACTGTGTTTGTCTGTAACACTGACCCAGCTTCGGGTCCCCATCCTCAGCCTCTCTGGCCCCTGTCTGTCTTTGTCTGTCTGTCAGACCCCTCCAGCCCCTCTGCCTTAGGAAATGAGGCAGCTGTTGGTCTTGTTCATGGGGGGCCGTTTGTTGCCGTCTTTGGGGAAGGTCTCCCTGCGTCGTCTCAGTGCTGGGCTCAGCCGGCTGGGCAGGTTGGCTTGTTGCAGCAGCTCCCTGAACACCTCCAGGACATTGTTGTTCTCCTTGGCAGACGTCTCCAAGAAGCTGTTGTTCCAGTCCAGCTCCACGGTGGACAGCACGTCTTCGCTGGACACTGTCCGCTCGCCATGCCGGTCCGTCTTGTTGCCGACCACCACGATGGGTGTGAACTTGTCTTCTTTGACCGCCAGGATCTCGTCTCGCAGGCTCTTGACAGCCTCCAGGGAGTCAGGGTCATTGATGGCGTACACAAGGGCGAACGCGTCACTGTTCTGAATGCAGAGCTTCCTCATGGCCGGGAAGGAGTAGCTGCCGCTGGTGTCCATGATGTGGATGGTGACCTTGGCCCCTCCGATGTCGAACTCCTTGCTGTGCAGTTCCTCCACGGTGCGTCGGTGCTTGGGTTCGAATGTGTCCTGGAGGAAGCGGCTGATCAGGGCCGTCTTCCCCACGCCGGCCGACCCCAGGAACACCAGACGCACCTCAGTCTTCTCCTTCACTTCTAGAGACATGATGACTTCCTCTGACACACTTCCTCTAACACTGGCTCTCTCTCTTCCAATTCTGCTATTGTTACAAAATAACTCTCTTTGAACCTTTAGAGATGATGGAGAAGTTGGACTCTGCTGCAGAAGCTGCTGGAGTTTTTCAGTGAACAGGGACAGTGTGGTAGTTTGTAGTAGTAAATCACTGAGAGTAGCTGGCAGTTGCATCTGTGTATGTCTGGTTGCCTGTGCACGTTATTTATGGTCTTTCTCAATCAGAGATTCCATGCCCCCTCCTGCTCTCATCCAATCAGGAGAGTGGAGTGTCTCTTTGAGTGAATTCAAAGCAGCCAATCAGAAAGAAGGAGGGAGGTGACGGATAGGAGTGAGCCCAAACCAGCGGGTGTATGTAGGATGCATTGTTTGCAGTCAGATGATTTTCGTATACCCATGATTGTATACTTCCATAAGACCTTTTGCACACAAAAAAGCAATTGTCTGCTCTGTGTATGGGATTGTTAAATCAGCCTATGTGTTTGTGTACTATAGAATGTATGTTGACTGTTATTTTATTCAATATGTATGTTCAGATGTATTATCTTAATTTGACCTGTTTCTCACAGTAGGAAAATGAATCCTGCAGCAACAGGAAATGTGAATGATTATAATTAATAGGTGTTTTTATAGGAGTTGATACATTTTTTGTTAGGTCAAATCAAGTTTGAAATTGTTTAAGTGGAAATTACAAACTTTTGTAAGCCTTTTTAAACCTCAAACAGTACAAGTTTGCATTCCACATTCTCTGCAGCAAGAGATCACAGTATGATAGCAGAAGTTGCATGTTAATTTCTTATATGACATCATTGGTATGCCATGCTGATCATAAAGGACCAGCAATTAACCACTCATCTTTTACAACACTTGGGACCTTGAGTGAGCACGGCAGAATTAATTTATGAAAAGCTCACTTACTTTAATGCCTACATAAGGTGTTGACAAGGGAGCTTGCATGTTTGATGTGTGATACATTCCAATATCTTTGTGAGGATGGCTTCTGCCTTAGTACATACTGTGCTTTGAGCTTTTTTTAAATTACCTTTATTTAACTAGGCAAGTCAGTTAAGAACAAATTCTTATTTTCAATGATGGCCTAGGAACAGTTAACTGCCTTGTTCAGAACCTTGTCAGCTCGGGGATTTGAACTTGCAACCTTTCGGTTACTAGTCCAACGCTCTAACCACTAGGCTACGCTGCCGCTCCTATTGATAGACATAGATACTGTAC